>NC_139009.1:81036710-81221347 GCF_964374135.1 Grampus griseus | reverse complement strand
TCCAGTTTTCCCAGCACCACTTATTGAAGAGGCTGTCCTTTCTCCACTGTACATTCCTGCCACCTTTATCAAAGATAAGGTGTCCATATGTGCGTGGGTTTATCTCTGGTCTTTCTATCCTGTTCCATTGATCTATCTTTCTGCTTTTGTGCCAGTACCATACTGTCTTGATTACTGTAGCTTTGTAGTATAGTCTGAAGTCAGGGAGCCTGATTCCTCCAGCTCCGTTTTTCGTTCTCAAGATTGCTTTGGCTATTCGGGGTCTTTTGTGAAATTTTTTGTTCTAGTTCTGTGAAAAATTCCAGTGGTAGTTTGATAGGGATTGCATTGAATCTATAGATTGCTTTGGGTAGTAGAGTCATTTTCACAATGTTGATTCTTCCAGTCCAAGAACGTGGTATATCTCTCCATCTGTTTGTATCATCTCTAATTTCTTTCATCAGTGTCTTATAATTTTCTGCATACAGGTCTTTTGTCTCCTTAGGGAGGTTTATTCCTAGATATTTTATTCTTTTTGTTGCAGTGGTAAATGGGAGTGTTTTCTTGATTTCAATTTCAGATTTTTCATCATTAGTATATAGGAATGCCAGAGATTTCTGTGCATTAATTTTGTATCCTGCTACTTTACCAAATTCATTGATTAGCTCTAGTAGTTTTCTGGTAGCATCTTTAGGATTCTCTATGTATAGTATCATGTCATCTGCAAACAGTGACAGCTTTACTTCTTTTCCGATTTGGATTCCTTTTATTTCCTTTTCTTCTCTGATTGCTGTGGCTAAAACTTCCAAAACTATGTTGAATAACAGTGATGAGAGTGGGCAACCTTGTCTTGTTCCTGATCTTAGTGGAAATGCTTTCAGTTTTTCACCATTGAGGACAGTGTTGGCTGTGGGCTTGTCATATATGGCCTTTATTATGTTGAGGAAAGTTCCCGCTATGCCTACTTCTGCAGGGTTTTTATCATAAATGGGTGTTGAATTTTGTCAAAAGCTTTCTCTGCATCTATTGAGATGATCATATGGTTTTTCTCCTTCAATTTGTTAATATGGTTTATCACATTGATAGATTTGCGTATATTGAAGAATCCTTGCATTCCTGGAATAAACCCCACTTGATCATGGTGTATGATCCTTTTAATGTGCTGTTGGATTCTGTTTGCTAGTATTTTGTTGAGGATTTTTGCATCTATGTTCATCAGTGATATTGGCCTGTAGTTTTCTTTCTTTGTGACATCCTTGTCTGGTTTTGATATCAAGGTGATGGTGGCCTCGTAGAAGGAATTTGGGAGTGTTCCTCCCTCTGCTATATTTTGGAAGAGTTTGAGAAGGATAGGTGTTAGCTCTTCTCTAAATGTTTGATAGAATTCGCCTGTGAAGCCATCTGGTCCTGGGCTTTTGTTTGTTGGAAGATTTTTAATCACAGTTGCAATTTCATTACTTGTGATTGGTCTGTTTATATTTTCTATTTCTTCCTGATTCAGTCTTGGCAGGTTGTGCCTTTCTAAGAATTTGTCCATTTCTTCCAGGTTGTCCATTTTATTGGCATAGAGTTGCTTGTAGTAATCTCTCATGATCTTTTTTATTTCTGCAGTGTCAGTTGTTACTTCTCCTTTTTCATTTCTGATTCTATTGATTTGAGTCTTCTCCCTTTTTTTCTTGATGAGTCTGGCTAGTGGTTTATCTATTTTGTTTATCTTCTCAAAGAACCAGCTTTTACTTTTATTGATCTTTGCTACTGTTTCCTTCATTTCTTTTTCATTTATTTCTGATCTGATTTTAATGATTTCTTTCCTTCTGCTAGCTTTGGGGTTTTTTTGTTCTTCTTTCTCTAATTGCTTGAAGTGCAAGGTTAGGTTGTTTATTCGAGATGTTTCCTGCTTCTTAAGATGGGCTTGTATTGCTATAAACTTCCCCCTTAGAACTGCTTTTGCTGCATCCCATAGGTTTTGGGTCGTTGTGTCTCCATTGTCATTTGTTTCTATGTATTTTTTTATTTCCTCTTTGATTTCTTCAGTGATCACTTCATTATTAAGTAGTGTATTGTTTAGCCTCCGTGTGTTTGTATTTTTTACAGATCTTTTCCTGTAATTGATATCTAGTCTCATGGCGTTGTGGTCGGAAAAGATACTTGATACAATTTCAATTTTCTTAAATGCTTGTTGGTATTTATCCAAAGGAGTTGAAAATGTATGTCCACACAAAAACCTACATGCAGCGTTTATAGCAGCTTTAGCCATAATTGTCCAAATTTGGAAACAACCAAAGTCTATTCTAGGACTCTGAGCTGGAGATGACAACTGTATGTCAGATCCCATATTAATGTCATACTGAGAACCCTCACTATCTGTTTTCTGGCCAGACAAATCACCTGATAACACATTTTCCCCAATTGCTTTAAAAATCTACGATTTGGTTCTGATTCTGTCATTTTGTGAAGGAAGCATTCTGTGCAGTGAGGTTTATAATAAGTGCAGATTTCTCATCTTGAATTTTAAGTCTTAGAATCATTCTGAGATAACAAAGCATGAATTTCAGCCTCTGCTAATCAAACTGTTGCTTGTAATATTATTTGTTAAAATGCTGAGTGGAAACTATAAAAAACTGTCACCATACATTGCAGCTTGGTTTATCAGTGCTGTCGTCTGTAGCGTTTTCTATTTCACTGGTGTGAGTTTCTCTGGAGAGTCTACTTGATTATAACCAACTATGTGTAAAAGCATTATTTTGAGTGTCTCTGAATGAGTGTCTCCCTTAGAAATGGACAGAAGTGTATACATCTGAGCTCTAATGGAGGGTGCAACTTGAGAACTAAATGGTAATTTGTTTTGAGAATAAGACCATACAGAGAAATCAGGGGAATCGCACCCCATGGCAGATCCCTGATTTTTAACACCTCCTCCTAAGGCTGCACAGAGGGTTGGTTTTAAGCCCCAAAATAGGCATTTGATAAAAACCATGTTAGATAGCTTAACCAAAGCCCCTTTGGGCTTCGGTAAAAGCAACTCCTAAACATATCTTGAACAACTTTTCTGAGTGCCTGTTTTCTCATATTGGAGTTAGAAGAGTCTGCAAAAGAAGCTACCAGCTTTATTTCTAAAGTTTCTATTTCTTGAATATCTGTTTTCGGTGTGGGTTTATTGGTCAGTGATTTAAAGGTCTAATCTGAGAACTTCGGATTATGAATGTAGTTTTCCATTTTTCCTTTTTCTTATTAGGTATATTCTTGTGTTGTGCAGGGGTCTTATGGCTATTTGGGAAGATATGTGGCTGCAGTGCAGTTTAACAGGATAAGGACGGCCACAGTGTAAACCGGAAGGTTTTGCCACATCCTCCGCTTGTCTTTTCTGGACTCATTCATTATCATATGCATTGATATACTTATTATTGCAATATATTTATGGCTCTTATATTAGCATCCATTTTTTAAAGAATTTTTTAATGGAGTTGATTTACAGTATTGTGTTAGTTTCAGGTGTACAGCACAGTGAATCAGTTATATACATATACATATATATATTCCTTTTCAGATTCTTTTCCCTTATAGGTTATTACAAAATATTGAGTATAATACCCTGTGCTCTACAGTATGTCCTTGTTGGTTATCTATTTTATACATAGTAGTGTGTATATGTTAATCCCAACCTCCTAATTTATCCTTTCTCCCACCCTTCTTTCCCCTTTGGTAACCATAAGTTTGTTTTCTATGTCTGTGAATCTCTTTCTGTTTTGTAAATAAGTTCATTTGATCATTTTTTTTAGATTCCACATACAAGCGACATCATATATTTGTCTTTGTCTGGCTTACTTCACTTAATATGCTGATCTCTAGGTCCATCTATGTTGCTGCAAATGGCATTATTTCATTCTTTTTTATGGCTGAGTAATGTTCCATTGTATATATGTACCACATCTTCTTTATCCATTCATCTGTCGATGGACAATTAGGTTGCTTCCATGTCTTGGCTATTGTAAAGAGTGTGCCAGTGATCATTGGGGTACATGTATCTTTTCACAGTACGGTTTTCTCCAGATATATGTCCAGGAGTAGGATTTCAGTATCATACTGTAGCTCTATTTTTAGTTTTTTAAGGAACCTCCATTCTGTTCTCCATAGGGGCTATACCAATTTACATTCCCACCAACAGTGTAGGAGGGTTCCTCTTTCTCCACACCCTCTCCAGCATTAATTATTTGTAGACTTTTTGATGATGGCCATTCTGACTGGTGTGAGGTGATACCTCATTGTAGTTTTGATTTGCATTTCTTTAATAATTAGCGATGTTGAGCATCTTTTAATGTTCCTGTTGGACATCTGTATGTCTTTGGAGAAGTGTCTATTTAGATCTTCTTACCATTTTTTGATTGTGTTGTTTATTTTTTTGATATTGAGCAGTATGATTAACATGCATTTTAAAAGTGTTTTACAAGAAGAAAGCTAAGAAAATAATCCGTCAGGGCCTTTGAAGGGATTCTTCTTGGACTACAGTAGAATTTAACTATATTTTAAAATATTTTATTACTGTTGATTTACTATGCATTGGTGCTTTTTTTCCCAGATGCATACTGAATGAGGGTTATCAGGTAGGATCTTCTAACAGTCAAGTATAGTGCACAGAATGTTGGTCTCCGTTGTCAAGGGCAGCTCTCCACCAAAAGCCAGATAAGTACCACTGTAAATCCTTGCTGCCCTGATCCTATAACCCAAGGACACAGTGGTGGTTCCCCTGATAGCTTCCAGGGCAGCCAAACTGTTTTCCAAAATTGTTTTACCATTTTATATTCCCACCAGCCGTGCATGAGAGTGCAGTTGCGTTATATCCTGATCAACATTTGATATCATCTGTCTTTTTACTTTAGTTATACTAGTGGGTGTGTAGTATCTGACTGTAGTTTTAATTTGCTTTTCCCTAATGATCAGTGATATTGATTATCTGTTCATTTACTTATTTGCCATTCCTATATCTTCTTTAGTGAAATATCTGTTCAAGTATTTGCCCATTTTTATTGGTTTGTTTATCTCTTTATCATTAACTTATAAAAGTCCTTTATAGGGTCTAGATACAAATTTTTTGTCAGATACATGTTTTGCAAATATCTTGCCCCAGTATAGAGCTTGCCTTTTTATTTTGTTATCAGTGTCTTTTGATGAGCAAAGACTTTAAATTTTGATGAAGCACAATTGAAATTATTTTTCATTTATATCATGCTTTTTGTGTTCTATTTAAGAAATCTTTGCCAAACCTAAGGTCACTAAAAATTTTTGCTGTGTTTGCTTCTAGCAGTTTTATAGTTCTACCTCTTACATAAATGTAAGGTCTGTAATCCTTTTTGAATTAATTTTTGTGTAAAGTATGAGATAAAAGTAGAGGTAGTTTTTTTGTTTGTTTTTTGTATATGGGTATCCATTAGTTATTTGTTAAGATTATCCATTCATCCACTGAATTGCCTTGGCATCTTAGTGAAAAAATTGGTTGACCACATATGTGAGTCTGTTTCAGGACTCTATTCCATCAATCTATTTCTCCATCTTTATGCTAGTATCACTCTGTCTTGATAATTGAAGCTGCATAATTAGTCTTGAAATCAAGTACTGTTAAGTCCTTCAACTTAGTTCATTTTCAAAATTGTTTTGGCTGTCCTAGATCCTTCACATTTTCATATAAATTTTAGGATCATCTTGTCAACATATACAAATTATTATTGGGATTTTGCTTAGAATTATGTGGAATCTACAGATCAGTTTTGGAAAATTAACTATGAACAATATTGAGCCTTTTGTTCCATAAACAGAAAATCTCTCTCTATTTATTTAGATCTTTTAAAATTTCTCTCAACAGTGTTTTATATTTTTTCATTGTACAAATCTTGTACACTCTTTGTCATATTTATACCTAAGTATTTCACATTCTTTATGCTATTATAAATGCTTTTTAAATTTCAGTTTCCTATTGTTTTTTTGCTATTACAAGCAGACCTTGGAAATATTGCATCTTCTGTTCCAGACCACTGCAATAAAGCAAATATCACAATAAAGCAAGTCACATAAATTGTTTGGCTTCTTAGTACATGTAAAAGTTATGTTTACACTATACTGTAGTCTCTTAAGTGTGCAGTACCATTATGTCTAAAAAACAATGTACACACCTCAATTTAAAAAGACTTTATTGGACGTCCCTGGTGGCACAGTGTTTAAGAATCCGCCTACCAATGCAGGGGACATGGGTTCAAGCCCTGGTCCAGGAAGATCCCACATGCCATGGAGCACCTAAGCCCATGCGCCACAACTACTGAGCCCGCGTGCTGCAACTACTGAAGCCCGTGTGCCTAGAGCCTGTGCTCTGCAACAAGAGAAGCCACTGCAATGAGAAGCCCGTGCATTGCAACAAAGAGTAGCCCCCACTCACCGCAACTAGAGAAAGCCCGCACATGGCAATGAAGACCCAACGCAGCCATAAATAAATAAATAAAATAAAAAGACTTTATTGCTAAAAAATGCTAACTATCATTTGAGCCTTTAGCAAGTCAATCTTTTTGCTGGTGGAGGGTTTGAAATATTTTGAAAATTACCAAGATGTGACACAGAGACATGAAGTGAGCAAACGCTGTTAGAAAAATGGTGTTAATAGATTTGTATGATGTAGGGTTGCCACAAACCTTCAATTTGTAAAAAAAAAAAAATGCAATATCTGCAAAGTGCAGTAAAGCAAAATGCAATAAAATGAGGTATTCCTGTGTAAGAAACAAAATTGATTTTTGTGTACTGCTCTTGTATGTTGCAATCTTGCTAAAACTCACTTGTTAAGATAGTTTTTTTTGGTAGATTCAGTAGGATTTTCTACATAGATTATCATGTTATCTGTGAATAGAGAGTTTTGCTTCTTCTTTTCCAATCTGAATGCCTGTTTCTTTTTCTTGCCTTATTTCTCTGGCTAGAACCTCTAGTATAATGTTGAATAGAAGGATGAGAACAGTCATCCTTGTTTTATTCTTAATCTTAGTGGGAAAGCATTCAACCATTCACCATTGTGATGTTTGCTGTAGACTCTTTGTAGGTGCCTATTATCAGATTGAAAAAGTTCTATTCCTAATTTGCTGAGAGTTCATATGAAGAGTGGATATTGAGTTTTGTCAGATGTCTATTTTGCATCTATTAATGTGGTCATATGGCTTTTTTCTCTTTTTTTTAGGGTGTTAATATGGTGAATAACAAATAATTTTAGATTGTAAACCAACCTTGCATTCCTGAGTTAACTCCACTTGGACATGATGTATTATAGTTTTTCTATATCCTTGGATTTGATTTACTAAAATTGGTTAAAACTTCTTATGTGTATGCTTGTGATTTCTCTCAAAAGCATTATATTGATAGTTTTAGCTTTTATATTATGTCTTTTGTATGTGGTGTGATGTAGGGGTTAAGATTCATTTTTTTCCCCACATGGCAATTCAGTTGTTCCAATACCAATTGTTTCTTTTCCCCATTATATTGCTTTTTGTTGAGAATTAATTGACTGAATAAATGTGAGCCTATTTCTGGGCTCTCTATTATGGTTTCTATAGTAAGTCTTAAAGTCAGGTTTGGTAAGTCTTCTAACTTTTCATCTCACGTTTTCAATTTTTTTTTTTTTTTTTTTTTTTTTGCGGTACACGGGCCTCTCACTGTTGTGGCCTCTCCCGTTGCAGAGCATAGGCTCCGGACGTGCAGGCTCAGCGGCCATGGCTCACGGGTCCAGCCGCTCAGCGGCATGTGGGATCTTCCCGGACCGGGGCACGAACCTGTGTCCCCTGCATCAGCAGGTGGACTCTCAACCACTGCACCACCAGGGGAGCCCTCATGTTTTCAATTTATTTGTCCTTTTATACTTCATTCTGAGAAATATCCTCAATTGGTCTTTCAGTTTGCTAACTCATTGATCAGCTATATTCATTCTGCTATTTACACCATCTGTTTTTTTTTTCTTTTCATTTCATCTATTACATTTCTCATACTTGTCACATCTGTTTTTCCCCTTGGTTCTTTTTTCATATTGCTGATATCTTTCTCTTTCTTTTAATATGTTTATTAGTCTAATTAAAAATTTTTGATCTGTTTCTTCTAATATATCTGCTATTGCTGGATTCTGTAATCAGTATATTTTGTTTCTTTTGAAATGACTTGTCTTTTCAAATGTGTTGTCATTTTGGTCTGTGAGCACATTTTTCCATCGAGATATAAGTTATTATGTCATACAGTCCTTTGGGGGGAACAGCCTCACTGAGTTCACACTATGGGTGATGGAAGAGTCCTAAGATGGGAGAGACACCATAAAATTGCAATAACATTTTGTCTTACATAACATCTGCTTTGTCAGTTTTTCACCTTTTGCTCCCCTGGGTGAAGCAGCAGTAGGAGGCACTCCTTAACAACCTTGGCTGCATATTGAAATCAAATAAGGAACTTTAAAAAAAATAGTGATTCCTAATTCCCACCCTGAGATTTTGTTTGTTTGTTTGTTTTGCGGTGTGTGGGCTTCTCACTGTTGTGGCCTCTCCCGTTACGGAGCACAGGCTCTGGATGCGCAGGCTCAGCGGCCATGGCTCACGGGCCCAGCCACTCCGCGGCATGTGGGATCTTCCCAGATCGGGGCATGAACCCGTGTTCCCTGCATCGGCAGGTGGACTCTCAACCACTGTGACACCAGGGAAGTCCCCCCACCCTGAGATTTTTATTTATTTATTTTAGTTGTGCAGATTGGATTTGAGAATTTGTTTTACTTCTTAAATTTAAAATAATTTAAGGTGAAAGGAATTTGCAAAAATACAGAGAGATTCCTTCACCCAATTTCTCCCAGCTATTACATTTTATATAACTATAGTACAATATCAGAAGCAGAAATTGTCACTAGTTCAATGTGTATGTATAGTTTTATGTACTTTTATCATTGTATTCCATGGTATGGATGTACCACAGTTTAACCATTCATCTATTGAGGGACATTTTGATTGTTTCTAGTGTTTAGCTAACACAAATAAGGTAGACCTTATGTATTTAATGTAATTATTATATGTTAGGGCTCAAGTCTCCTGTTTTATTTGTTTTTTTGTTTGTTTCTTCCCTTTGTTTTTCTTATCTCTGTTTTCTTTTTCCCACCTTTCTGTGGGTTACTTGAACATTTTTAAGAATTTCATTTGGATCTATCTTTAATACTTTTGAGTATCTCTATGTAGATGTTTTCATTGGTTGCTCTAGATATTACATTATACACACAGCCTACGGGTGTCACATTTTATCAGTTTAAATGTAGAAATCTTGTGTCCCTTTAAATACTTTTACCCTCCTCCATTTATAATTGTCTTAATAGATACAGCTTTTTTTTTTGGCTCTACCCATGATTTACATTCCCTCAAAGCTGCTGTTTATGTTTTTCATTGATGTTTCTTTAGTTTAAGATTTCATGTATTATATGAGCCATTGTTTCTTTGAATATTATGTTTATTCTCTTGTGGAATTTTTATTAGGTGAATATTGGACCTTCTCATTCTATTCTTTATGTCTCTTAAACTTTATTTTGTATTTTTTCTATCTTTTTTTTCTGTGCTCTATTATAGGTAATTTCCTCTGATCTGGCTTTTTTTTTTTTCTTTCTATCTTACTAATTGTCTCTTTAGCTGTGTCTATTTTGTTCTTAAACTTGTCATTTGATGTTGTCCTTTTAAAAGTTTTATTTCAGTGACTTCAGTTTAATTTCCTGAAGTTCTCTTTGGTTCTTTTAAAAATCTGCTGGTTCTTTTTTCTTTTCATTGTGTATTCTATTACTTATGTTATGTCTTAGTATTTAAAACTTTTTAAATTGCTATTTAATAATGCTATAATCTGAAGTTCTTTGGGATTTAATTTAGTTTGTGTGTATTTTGACTCCCACTAAGTTTGGGTTGTTTCTTAATGTGTTTTTGAGATTGAATTGTGAGCTCATTTTCAACAGACCTTTGTCTGAGGTTTAGTTTGTGCCTGAGTTGAGGACATGTCCCTCCAGAGAACTTTTATTTCCACTGAGTGTTCTAGATTATATGACCATCCTGGAACCAGATTTTATTTTGATTTCTTATCTTGAGGTTGAGAATTCCCAATGAAGACTTTTAGTTATTTTTGTTACCCTGGCCCTAGCAATGTTTGGCAAGCTGATTTCTTCTAGTCCTCTCCAGTAATAGTGTAGCCCTTAGTGGCCTTATGGTAGAGGATCTTAATTCTTTTTTTTTTTTCTTTTTTGGCCATGCCACATGGCCTGTGGGATCTTAACTCCCCAACCAGGGATCAAACCTGGGCCCTCAGCAGTGAGAACACAGAGTCTTAATCACTGGACCACCAGGGAATTCCCGGACCTTAGTTCTAATACTTGTGTTGCAGCCATCTCTGTGGCCTCATCTTCTGTTTCTGAGTTAAAAGGCAAGACTCTAGGCCACAGAGACAGGCAAACCCCAACTGTATCTAACATAACATCAGTTCATTGTCTTATTGCTCTGATTTGGCTCCAGGGGACTTCCCTTACAAATCCTTCTAAGTTTTGCTATACATTTAAAAGGATGCTTCTTACATCATATTTAGTATGTGTAAGTGTTTTGTGGTGAGAGGACTTTCAGATTATCTAGCTTCCATATTTCCAGAAATTATAGTCTGTTTACTTATTAATATTTGTTTATTGACTGTGAACTCCATGAGACCAGGGCCACTGCCCACCTAGTTCACCATAGCTTCCTCAACACCTAGTGCCTGGTACATACTAGCCACTTAATAAATGTTTGTGGACTCAATGAAATGCTATTCATTACAGATTTATTTGTAATAGTGAAAACCTGAAATGAACCTAAATGTCTAATATTAGGGGAGTACTTAAGTAAATGGTTACTGCTCATATAAGGTTTTTCAGCCAAAAAATGATAATTTGGAGGGCTGAATAATAAGACTAAAAAATATTAAAGATTAAGTGTAGGTGGAAAAAAATCAGGATTCAGTTTTGAATTTAGAATATCGTAACTTTAAAATACGTGTAGCCAAAAAAATACGAACTAATGAACACCAAAATGCTAATAGTTGCTTATGTTGGAGTGGCGGATTGAATATCCCTTTTTATCCTTTATATTTCAAACCTCCTATAATGTGTTTTTATAATGAAAATACTAAGAAGAAAAAAATGTACATTAGTATTCTTAAAAGTTTTTAGATTTAAATACACTAAAAAGTTGATAAAACAAAATTTCAGAATTAGTTTCATTATTAAAATGTTTACAGACTTTTATATGAAAACACAGAAAAAGATCTTTCTGATACTCAACGATACCTTGCTAAGAAAAAATATGAGCTACAGCTTACTCAGGAGAAAATTATGTGCTTGGATGAAAAAATTGGTGAGTTGTTTTTTTTTTCCCTGATGTTACTTTTTTTTTAAAGTCTGGTTTAAAAAAAGTTTTCTTCTCTTCAGTTATAACATAGATAAACTTAGAAATATGCCCTTAAAGTTTTTTAGTCAGAAATCATGGGAAAATATATTTTTCTTTGATAATAAAAATTTTTACTTAAATTTAGGACCATAAATACTTAGACATGGCTTCATATTTTTCAACGAAGAAATAGCTAAACAAAGCAGCAATACTTTGTAAATTTATGATGATCAATTTTGAATTTATAAGTTTTTGTATTATATGTCATGCCCATAGCTGTTGTAATGAAATACATTACATATATACTATCTTTGGTGGAAAGTGTACATATATTTGGCTATATCTATGGTATCACTTGAGTTTATAAAGATTATTTTTATAAAGTCTCCTATTATTGTTTCTTACCAGTGATCTTTATGAAAATATGGTTATAACTTTAAAGTAAAATTTTGGTCAAGACTATAAAAGAGCCCATTTTAAAACAACAAATATTTTTAAGATTTACTATTATGCAGTTCAAAAATATCTGACATAAGCAATTAGGTGGGTGGAGGTGCTTTTTATTGAGACAGGAAGTATTAAAAGAAAATATAAAAGGGGAAGATTGAAGAACTCATTTCTGGATATTTTAAGTTCAAGTAAAAAGGTAGGGTAAGCAGGTAAATAGATAAGTTTGTATCTCAGATGAGAAATCTAAGCTAAAGATATACATTTGGGACACATCAGCATATAAATGTTATTTTAAAACCATGAAATCACCTAGGGGAAATATAGAGAATGAGGAGAAGAGGATCCAGGACTCAGTAAGAAGAAGCCAAAGACATAGGAAGAAAACCCAGAAGTGAGTGTCATTTTGGGAAGCAAGAAAGCAACATGTTTTAAAAAGGAGGATATGATCAATTGTCAGATACTTTCAAGAAGCAAAATAAGATGAGAATGAAAAAACATTTATTGGATTGGCACATTGGAGGTTTTGGTAGCACTGACCCCCCCAAAAAGTTTGAATTACAGTGTTAGATGTGGAAGATGGGGTAGGTTGACGAATGATTGGGAAGTGAGGAGGTAGAGACAGGAGAGAATAGAAGTCTTAAGAAGTTTGTCTATTAAGAGTAGTAGAAAAATGGGGTGGTAGCTTAAGTGGAATGTGGGGTTGAGGATTTTTTTAAGCTAGGATATACTAGTTGTTTTAGAGTTTATTTTATGCCAATGGGAATGAACTCAGATAACAGAACACCCAAAACATGTGGTTTGCCTGGAAAAGGGATGTGATGTATTATATAAATCACCCTCTTGGCATATGAGATTACGTCTCTTAGTGGTGCACTGGGTGGCCCTTGGTGGGCATTTACTTAGAGGTCTAGTCACACAGAGCTTCCTTAGTAGAGCTCTAGACCAGTGGTTCTCAAACTTCAGTCTTTACCTGGAGAGCTAAACCTCATTGAGCTGGGCTCCTCGAAGTAGGATACGGCCAGGGCTTTTGTATCCTTACCAATTTCCTCAAGTGGTTCTCAAACTTTATTGTGCATTAGAATCACTTGGGAGGGGTGCTTGTTAAAACATAAATTGGTCTGCCCACTCAGAATTTCTAATTCAGTAGGACTAGGATGGGACCTAAGAATTTGTATTTCTCACAAGTTCCCAGGTGCTGCCAATGGTGCTGGTTGAGAAACCACAATTTAGAAACCACTATTCCACACCATCTTTCAGTCCTTCAACAGTGACCTTGGCTTGCCAGCGTTCTTACAAATCAAATCAGACTTCCTGGGATGATTTTTTTTCTAGGAATTTTTATAACACTACTTTAGAAAAACCAAAATACTAGAAGATATTTGACTCTGAAGATGACTTAACTGGATATTTTATTAAGATCTGTTAGTTACCAGCTTACATCCAACAGTGATTCTAAGCTAGAGGGAGGTGAAATTAGAGGGGGGAAGATTGATAGTCCACGTGCTACATCCACACACCCTCCCTACCCCACCACACATCCTACTTTGAGAACTTGTTATAAAGAACTTTCCTTTGCTGTTCTTTTTTTAAAAAATATACTTTATTGAAGTATAGTTGATTTCCAATGTTGTGTTAATTTCTGCTGTACAGCAAAGTGATTCAGTTATACATATATATCTATATATACATTCTTTATCATATTCTTTTCCGTTATTTTTTTTGAATTTATTTTATTTTTTTATACAGCAGATTCTTATTAGTTATCTATTTTATACATTTAGTGTATATATGTCAATCCCAATCTCCCAATTCATCACACCACCTCCCCCCACACCTCTTTCCCTCGTTGGTGTTTGTTCTTTACATCTGTGTCTCTATTTCTTCCTTGCAAACCGGTTCATCTGTACCATTTTTCTAGATTCCACATATATCCTTTGCTGTTCTAATTCAAATGTATTAATTGTGCTTTTACATTTATATCATTTAAAATTTCATGATTAACCTTCATTTTTAATCACTAACAACAAAAGCCATTATTTATTTGGGATACAGTACTTTATATTTAGTCATTGAATATAATACAGGATAATTTTCTTTGAAAAGTATTTCACTCTGCTTGAACTGGAAAAAAATTTATCTTGATTAAAACAATGCCTTTATGATTACACATTTAGATAATTTTACAAGACAAAGTATTGCCCAGCGAGAAGAAATCAGCATTCTCGGTGCAACCCTCAATGATCTGGCTAAAGAAAAGGAATGCCTGCAAGCATGTTTGGATAAAAAATCTGAGAATATTGCATCCCTTGGAGAGAGTTTGGCAATGAAAGTATGTTCTGACAACCGTGGTTTAAAAGAAATGTTTGAACTTGAATCTGAATAAAATAATAGGATTTTCTCAATTTTTTCCTAGAGAGCTAAAACTTTAAAATCTGATTTTGAAATATTTCAAGATAGTCTTAGGAAATATGTGTTCAAATTCACTAGCTAATATTTTGAAATAGATTTTTCTTTCATCACTTTATGATCAACATTCACTAACAATAACTAATTCAAATATCAAAATGTAAAGCATAATAAAAAAAAAGCAGTGAGACTGATTTCTTTTTAAAAGCACGCCAGAACTTACGTTTTCAGGTAGCCACCTTGGGAGGCAATATGTGTATTTCATTAAAACCACCTTTGTAATTGTATTCAGAACTGGGGCACGTTGTTACATCATCCTTAGCCTTGAGAGTGGATCACATGGAACTGGTGAATAAAGTTAGATGATAAGCTTCATCCCACATTTCTGTTGTTCAAACAACAACAACAACAACAAAAAGGTGTTCTCAAAAAGGCAGGGATATATTGACCCCCTTTTCTAGCTCATAAGCTGATTCTGAAGGCAATTCCTAAACTGTTTTCCACAAATGTTTTAAGCAAAGGCAGCATCTCTGGCATAAGGTCTTTCCCCTCTCTAAGGGAACTAATTCATTCATTTATCCAGCCATCCATCCATTCAACAAACATTTATTGACATGTACCAGGAATTATGTTAGAAACTGAGGTTGAGTGGGCATACCTTCCAAAGGCCTATGGTATAATTCAGAGAAAGATAAAGAAAGAGGCTGTTATGATAGAATGTGCTAAGTACCATAATGACGTATGCACAATGTATGAGTGAAGTTTGTCAGAAACATACCTGATTCAGCCTGGGGGTTGGATTAGGGGAGGGAGAAGATCTAGGAAGCCTTCCACACGGTGATGGTGCCTACACTGCCCTGAAAGATGACTAGGAATTAGCCAAGAAAAGATTTAGAGAAAGGGGACAGTGAGAGAAAGAGTGATCCAGACAGGCAGAGCACTTTTTAGAGAAAGGGTGATCCAAACAAGTAGAGCAGATTATATGAAAGCCCAGTGGCTCTCATAAGAGAATTTCATGAGATTTCTTGATAGTTTAATATGTCCAGAGAATAGAGTGCAAAGGGGAGTATGGGGGGATGAAGGGGGGGGCGGTGGTAAAAGATGAGGTGGGATAGATAAGCAACAAATCAGAACTACACATGATATTGAGTTTAGTTTCCATCATCATGGACATAGAGGAACATTGAAATAATGAAAATGAAATGTTACAATTAGATCATTAAAACATTATCCTAGCCCTTGTTAATCTACATAAAAGGTGGATTGTAGGGAAATGAGAGTAGCGACAAGGACACTAGTTAGGAGTAAAATGATAAGAACTGTATTAGGAGAGTGGCAGTATCCATGAGAGAAATAGACAACTCTAGGAAGTAAGACTGACAAGATGCGCTTTCTGACTTCAGAACCAAATGAATAGTTCCTATGTGTGAAGTAGGAAACACAGGACACAGAACAAGCTTAGAGAGGAAGATTATTGACATGCCTTTGGGACATGTAGTGAAATATTCATAGGCTCTTGGATTTTAAGGTTTGGAGAGAAAATTGAAGTTAATAGATTTGGGAATCATGAGCACAATTGAAGTTATCAAAATACATGAGATAGTAAATTTTGGCTTTTAACTTGTTGAAAAGTCTGACTCATTATAGTTAATACCTTTTAATATTTTTGAAATTTTATGGTATTTTGGGGGGTGGGATTTTGTTTCTCATTATATTCAAACCACTTTTTGAATAGTTAAACATGATTTGCTTTAGAAACAAATTACTCAATTCTTTCTGAATATCTGTTCCTTCTGTTATATCTTGTATTTCACATTTCTTCCATTCTACTAACTGTACCAATATTATCTTTTCCTTCACAAAGAATATTGAGTTGCAAGTCTATTTCAAAATTAAGAGTTTTGTATAGGATTATGAATGTAAACGCATCCATCCTATGAAAGGAAAATAACTTTTTAAAGCAGTGTTAGACATTCAAAAGAGGAAATGTTCTCTAGAGTGATATTTCAGAGCTGAATTTATAATGCCTTTCAGTGAAAAGCAGTAGTTTTATAGTTTAATCTGGAGATCACAGAAATAAATTACCAAGGAAAAGTCTATATTATAGTGAATAAGGTGAATTTTTACTGGTAATCATAGTTTTAAAAGATGTTCTACTACCTGCTACCAATTAAAGTTAGAAAATTCAATAGCCAGTTCACCGATTTTTGAATCATAAAAGCCAGAATTATTTGTGTAAAATTTTAGTTTGTTTCTTTTTTCTGAGTAGATTTATGACCATCCTGTCCAGGTTGAATTTTTAACAATTAACTTGAATCTATGTCACTGGTTAGACAGACGTATTGAGATTGTACAAGGAATATCAAATTGATAATGATGGCATAAATTTCAACAATTTAAGAAACAGTACTATTTGTGTCATATTAAGAGAAAAATAGGCTAAGAGGATATATTATTGGATTCTATACAGTAATTTTGTTGCCCTGGATACTTTACAGTGTTCTTAGAGAGTCTTTCAAGATGAATTTCTATTGATAAAGGAAAGTCCTTTTTAGGCTTATAAGCCATGTTTAAATTTTAACCAAGGAACTTCTGTCAGAAACACTAGAAGTTCAATGAGCTTTTCAGAATTTATTTAGAAGTGTATTAAGTTATATTTCGAAAGTATGTGTAAATATTCCATTTTAAGTGGTATTGTCTCTTTGAGTTTTTCTTCCATTGGCTTGTGCTTCTTAAAGGGGTTTAACAGTTTTGCTAATGGATATTTTAACCATACTTCAATACCTATTACTGCCAGATGTGGAATCTGTACCATTCTACCAGAAAGCAGAATGGGAAACCAGAGATAAAAATACCCTAGAGAGGAGCATGTGAATAAAGGAAGATCACGTACACACACACACACACACACACACACACACACACACACACACCTGTCTCTCTGATGAAAAAAACAGCACTAGTTGGGAAATACAGATTTAGTTTTTCATCTTGCTACTTGGTTACTAAGGATTTGAAAATTTAAAGGGCAAAGTGAAATCTAGGTATTTAGTGAAAGAATAATTTTCCTTTTTTAGGACTAATGTTAGTGCTAAGAACCTATGTAAAGTATCTGTAACTAGTTCAGGATCGGCGAGTTTTTAAAGGAGGAGGTGTGGGAATGGTATTGATGGCCTTAAGATATTCCCCCTCATTTCAGTCTTGATTGACTCCATTAATTCTACTTCCTCACCATACCCTTGAAAAGGAAGAATAGCAATTTATTTTTTTATACCTTTGCTCTAGGCCTAATGCTTACCTCCTTGTTAACTCACACCTAAAATTAATCATATACTTTTATAAGTAATTCCATTGGAACAGCTTTTTGAAGATAATGTTGATGACATATATATATTATACTTGGTCAAAGTTATTATTCTTAATAACTAAATTCAGTTTTACATGATTCACTTTCCTGGGTTTTATAGCATGAAGAAGTGAGGAAGTACATCAGTCCTATTCCCAGTATAGAACACTACAATGCCAACCATTGGTTTTCTTCCAAAAACAGGGTGCTTAAGGGGTTCTTGTGTTGCTGGATAACTGCACAAAACATCTTTTAACAGTATTTGATATAATGATATCATATCAATATACTTAAGTATAGTCTTTGCTTAAATGAGCATAATCTATTGTTTTTATCCAGTACGTATACTCACACTGATATATTAGGCTTTAGTTTTAAAGTGTAGCAAAGAAAAATAGAATATAAATGTTTAAAACCAAATGGAAATCCAAAAGGGAGGGGAAATTCTTTTAGTTTATTCAGTTTTAACAGAAATAACAGTTTAAGATAATTTTTTATTTAATACTTATATTACTTTTCAAGGAAAAGACCATTTCAGGCATGAAGAATATCATTGCTGAGATGGAACAGGCATCAAGGTAAGTCACTTATTCAACAAAAATGTGAGCACTTATTGGGGGCAAAGTACTATGTTAGGTATTGTACAAAGATAGTAAGAAACAAGGAGCTTAATGTTATATGTAAGATGATAACTCTCTAATGTTGAAAGGAGGCCTAAGTCTGTTTAGGGAAGTAAAGGGAGGATACTCTGTTTGCCAAGGAAAGCAAAGAGAAGGCATTCAAGGTAGAAAGAATAACAAAGCCACAAAGAACCACAGATCATGTTCAAGAGCCTCTTGAATGACAAGTAAGTGAGTGTGTTGGAACCCAAAGTGTAAGGGGAGAAATGAAGGAGAAGAGGCTAGGTAGGCAGGCAGAGGCCCGTGTTACAGACAAATGAGTCTGTGGGCAATGAGAAATCATTAAAGAATTTTGAGATTTTTATGCCGGAAAGATGAGCTAGGCTGCAGAGGTGATGATAAATTGGGGTTGGGAGTTTGGAGGACAGGAGTGTGGTGTTTGTAAAGGAGAAAATCTAGGAAAATGCCAGATTTCTGTCTGGGGATGAATACTGGACATGATGAACCTATGTGAGAAAAGATTTTTCTTTGAAGAGCTTTTGAGATGTCCTTATAAGTATGTCTAGTTAGCAGTTAAATATAAGGGTCTAGAGTGTGAGGGAGAGGCTGAGGCTGGGGTGATCATTTCAGAGTCATCTGGGTGTAGACAGGGTTGGGAGCCACGGATATGAATAGGAATTGTCTGAGCGAAGGGGTAGCGTGAGAAGAATCAGGAGGCTAAGGGTTAAGCTCTGAGAACCATTCATTTTTAAGAGGGCAGGAGAAGAGGAGCCTGCAGAGGAGACTAAGCCATAGCAGCTAGAGGTAGGATGAAGTCCTCTTATACTTGAATGTCAGAAGTTTTGAAATGCTTAACAAATCATTGACTACTGTGTATATTTGGCATCCTTGTTTATAGTGAAATGTTGGCAACACAGAGGAACTGCAGTGCACTATCTCTGCAGTGTTTCTTCCTACACATTTAAATGTATTTAAAACTTCTTCAAATGTTTTCATGCTAACTGTCTATCTTCTGTCTTGTGAAAATTTGTTATTCTTTTCTGGTAAAATGTCTCTTCTTATGTACTATTTGATTTGTGGAATAGACAGTCTACTGAAGCCCTAATTATGTGTGAACAAGACATTTCCAGAATGCGTCGGCAATTGGATGAAACAAATGATGAGCTGTCTCAAATTGCCAAGGAAAGGGATATCTTGGCTCATGAGAATGACAGTCTCCAAGAACAGTTTTCTAAAGCTAAACAAGAAAACCAGGTATACTTGTTCCTACAATCTTTTTCTCTGAGAAAAATAGGTATTTCTTCTGAGACATAACCCTCATTTCATTTTGTAGAAAAGCTCAGGCTTTGGAAATAGCAATTTTTTACCTTTATTACACAGAATATGCCACATAATTTCTAAATGAAATTTTCAGACATATAGTTTAAATATCAGAGAAAAGAGGGAACGGGGATATAATAGATTTGCATTAAACCTTAGGAAGTACTTCCTTAGTGAAGGATAAATATTTGAATAAACCAACAAATGAAGATAACCTTCCGAAATTTTTAAGAAAAGCATAGATTTATTTGATGGACTGTTACTCCGTTTGAATATGAGTATACAGACCATGATACATCATTTGGTCCTCTTTAGCACTGTGATTCTTTCTAGGAAAATTTCTTTTAATTACTTGCTCTCTAAGCCAGTACAGTTCAGCTTTATCCAGAGCTCTCATTACCAATATCACTTTTAATTTTAACATTAAAAAATTCTACTTGGGGCTCCCCTGGTGGCGCAGTGGTTGAGAGTCCGCCTGCCGATGCAGGGGACACAGGATCGTGCCCTGGTCCGGGAAGATCCCACGTGCCGCTGAGCGGCTGGGCCCGTGAGCCATGGCCGCTGAGCCTGCGCGGCCAGAGCCTGTGCTCCGCAAGGGGAGAGGCCACAACGGTGAAAGGCCCGCGTACCACAAAAAAAAAAAGAAAAAAAAAAAAATTCTACTTGGAAACTTTCTTCCCCCTTTAAAATTTTTGGTCCAAATAATTTCCCTTGCTTTGCTATCACTCTCAATGTGTTCAGTTTGCATCATAAAAGTCTGTATTTTTTTAACTGTTAAATATTTTAATTTACATAATCAGATATAAAGATGCAAAACTTGATTAATTATTAAAAAGTTGCCTGAGGTGTTAAAGTACTTTGTTCAAAAATTAATGAATAATGGGATCCTGGAACAGAAAAAGGACATTATGTAAAAATGGAAGAAATCTGAATAAAATATGGACTTTAGTCAATAATGTATCAATATTTGTTCATGAATTGTGACAAATTTACCATACTAATATAAGATGTTAATAATAGAGGAAGCTAAGTGTAGGGTATATGGGCACTCTCTATACTATTTTAATAACTCTTCTATAAGTCTAAAACTATTTTAAAAGAAAGTTTATTTTTTAAAAGTTAATAGCAATAAAAACAAGAGATGTGAATTTATAGGATCTACTTTGTGTGCTCTATTTATAGCTAAAGCAAATAGGCTAAAGGTAAATATAACTTATATTTATGAAAATTAGATTAAAAACTCTCATATTTACCACCCAGAGTTACCCACTGTTAATGTATTTTTTACTGATTTTCAATGTACTTAAAAAATTTTTATACTATCTTTTACATGAACTTTTTAATGTAGCTGGGATAAAACCACATAGCACTTTATATCATGTTTTGTTCTACATGAGAAGACAATAGAGTGGAGTGTTTAAGACCCACATGAGTTCAAGTCCCCTGCCTGGCTGTGTGATCCTATCATTTAACTTCTCTCAGTTTATCAACTGTAAAAATGGAGAGTAGATGAGAATATGCCTGGCAAGAATGTAGAGTGTCTCGCATAATCACTAGATAAATATTTTTTAACTGTTATTAGCTTACTGTAACATCATAGTTGTTTGTTACACCTTCATAAACATCTTTTATAATCAGAAGAAGAAAATTAGTATCATAACAATATACAAATGTTCAAGAATAGTTTTTTCCTTTGTTTGGGTCAGAGGGCCCAAGAGTAGAAGATGGATCCCTCTGTGGACTGCAGGTTGTTTAAAAACTCATATCATATTGCCAACAAACACATGAAAGGATGCTCAACATCACTAATCATTAGAGAAATGCAAATCAGAACTACAATGAGGTATCACCTCACACTGGTCAGAATGGCCATCATCAAAAAATCTACAAACAATAAATGCTGGAGAGAGTGTGGAGAAAAGGGAACCCTCTTGCACTGTTGGTGGGAATGCAAATTGATACAGCCACTATGGAGAACAGCATGGACGTTCCTTAAAAAACTAAAAATAGAACTCCCATATGACCCAGCAATCCCACTACTGAGCATATACCCTGAAAAAAACATAATTCAAGAAGAGTCATGTACCACAATGTTCACTGCAGCTCTATTTACAATAGCCAGGAGATGGAGGCAACCTAAGTGTCCATCGACAGATGAATGGATAAAGAAGATGTGGCACATATATACAATGGAATATTACTCAGCCATAAAAAGAAACAAAACTGAGTTATTTGTAGTGAGGTGGATGGACCTAGAGTCTGTCATACAGAATGAAGTAAGTCAGAAAGAGAAAAACAAATACCGTGTGCTAACACATATATATGGAATCTTAAAAAAAAATGGTTCCGATGAACCTAGGGGCAGGACAGGAATAAAGACGCAGACGTAGAGAGTGGACTTGAGGACACAGGGAGGGGGAAGGGTAAGCTGGGGCTAAGTGAGAGAATAGCATTGACATATATACACTACCAAATGTAAAATAGATAGCTAGTGGGAAGCAGCCGCATAGCACAGGGAGATCAGCTCGGTGCTTTGTGACCACCTAGAAGGGTGGGATAGGGAGGGTGGGAGGGAGACGCAAAAGGGAAGGGATATGGGGATATATGTATATGTATAGCTGATTCACTTTGTTATACAGCAGAAACTAACACAACATTGTAAAGCAATTGTACTCCAATAAAGATGTTAAAAAAAAGAAAAAACCCATATCATAAAAGATTTGGAAAGCAGAAACCTTAAAAAAATTTTCTTCCTCAATACCACGATTTTAAACAAATTGAGTTGTTTTTAGTGTTTTATCCTGATTTTTTTCAAATATACATTAACATTTTTCTCTGTTATTAAAAATTATTCCAAACATTTCTCATGAACTCATAGTATTCTGTGTGGTTTTACCGCTATGTAGATACTATTATGTACTGCATCATTCACCTAATGTGAATAAATATTGTCACATAGCAAATAATGCCTTAATAAACATTCTTTTTCATTAAATTTTATAGATTGAGTTTCAAATTGAATCAAACGCTTATGAGGTTTCTTTTTTAAATTAAAAAACCTTCTAAGTGGACATGGGTATCGTGAATACCCAAGTATCCATCTCCCACCTTTAACAAAAAGTAACATATTTTTGTCTTTCTTGTTTTTATGAGCTTTTAAAAATGTCTCATGTCATCACCAGGTAGCAGATCACAGATTTGCTTTTCTCAAATTTACATTTACTCTAATAATACATGGAAACGCCCATTCCTTACCATATCTTTGATTACTAGTAAATTTTAACTTTTTTCAAGTATTATCCACTTATGCTTCCTTTTTGTGAATTGTGTTTGGGTTCTTTGCCCATTTACTGTTTGGACTCTTGTGTTTTTCTCACTGTCTTTATATGAGCTTTATATATTAGGTATATTAATTTTTATTTATCATATTTACTGTAAATATTTAAAAATTTATGGTAGTTTTGACACAGAGCAATTTTTAATTTTTTGTAGTCAGATCTAACTGTCTTTTTCTTATAGGCACTGTCTAAAAAACTGAATGATACTCATAATGAGCTTAGTGACATTAAACAGAAGGTTCAAGACACTAATTTGGAGGTTAATAAACTGAAGAATATATTACAGTCTGAAGTACGTATATATATATTTCCACCTTGGCTCGAGACACTTGAGTTTTCACTAAAGCTGTTGATTGATTGCACTGATAGGGACAGCTGAATCAAGTGCATTTCTTTAAGGCATAACCTATTTTAATGTTGACAGTTACGTGTTAACTATATATTTAGAATGTCACCAATGTCCAGAAGGGTAACTCAAGGATACACCCCCTTTATTTGCCACTTAGCCATTTTAGATAAGCAGAATCCTCCTAACTGGATGAAGAACAAGGGGCCAGAATCAAGTTGGGCTCACTTATATTTGGAAATGGTAGTTTACAGTTACAAACCTTTGACAAAAGAGGCTCCACCTGACTGTGTAGCAGATCAGAATTGATCTCTCTGTTGTGGAGCCACCTGTTTCCCAGGACCAGAGGGCAGATGGCTCTCTTCTCCATTTCTCTGTTAGTAACCAGTCGACTAGACACATGTCGACTGGTATGTCTGATATCAGGTGATTCCCGATAAATTTGGGCACATGTGTGACAACCCTGGAATAAAGAGACAGCTAGACCAAGGATGTTAGGTATGTCCATCTGATAAACTATTATATAAAATAGTGTTGGATTGACTCCTGTAATAGGTGTGGTGTTACCTACTTACGTAACAATCAAACCACTAATAGGAATTCTTCCCCCAAACAGTTTTCCTCATCGTATTTAACATATCATTTAATTTCAGTCCATAAACATACCTTGAGCATTTATTTATGGTGTACATAAGACCGTTCAGGACTTTGAGAGGTGAGAGATTCTAAGGACTCCTGAATTGCAACCCTTGTTTTCAGGCAGTAAGGCAGCAGCCTCATGTTGCCAAATCAGGTGATTTCCTACCCTTCTTGAGTTGAAGGTGCTAGCAATGTAATGTCATAAATGGACAGAAGCTTTGGAGTCAGGTAGGTCTGACTCTTCCTCTCACTAATGCCATGGACTTCTGTAGGCCACTCAACCTCCCTCAGTCTCAGTGTCCCATCGGTAATTGGGAAGAACACCCAAGTGAGTAAGATACGCCTAGCACAGTGAGCCATCTAAGTCTATTCTGGAATAGGGCAGAATATAAATAAAAGACTATCTGAACAACATTTAGCGTAGTAAGCTTTCAGTCGGTGTTAGACACTTTTTCTCCCTAGCCCATCGCATTACCTGAAATTCCACCATTAGGGATTGGGGCTTTTAGATTCTGGAATTGTATTTTCAGACATCACACATCAAACTCCTCTCAGCTTTTAGCATCCTCATGTGAGTTCTTTTTTGAGACTCTGTTTCACAACATAGCTGGATGGATCCAGGCACCCGCCTGAGAGAAAGGATCACGGGTCCATTTTGGTAGGGAGGTCCATTAAGGATTGTCGAGTACTTTATTCATCACCCATCCATTCAGTGTGCAGTATGCTGGGCGCTGAGGTGACAGAGTTGAAAAACTGCGAGGAGACAGAATGGCATCCCCGGCAGTGGGGACAACAAGTAGAGGGGGGAAAAGTAGGTCCTGTAGCTAGAGTGGAATGTGAAAGTGGGTGGTAATAAAGAGGTAAGAAGGATATGTCTGAACTGTATTTTTAGGAAGCTTTCATTACAACATACACAGAAGTTATTTGAAGAATTGCCTTTTAGAAAGATTGTTCAGGAAATGTTGGAAAAAGAATAAATCAGAAGGGTAACAAAAGAGGGGGAAGAGCAGTTAGGAGAGGGGAGGGGTGTAAAGAGCCCAGTGGTCAACCAGAGGGAACTGGTGGGGAAGCACCAGAAAGAGGGAAAGAGATCTGCAAAGAGAGAACTGGAGAATACCAAAGATCAGTTGCACTTTCTTTATAATGTTGCCCATCTTGCACCCCACACTGCTCTGGCTGCTTTGGGCAGGTACAAAAAAGGGTAAACTGGTTGCCGGCTGCTGGGAGGGAGGGCACTAAGTGGTTAGAGGGCAGAGAGACGTTTTAATGCAGGCTTTTTCGCTGCTTAAACTTGGACCCATATATTACCTAGTCACAGAGCCAAATTTAATATAAAAATGATTTCTACCTTAGAAAACTGAATTCAACATAAAAATGGTTCCTATCTTTGAGGAATCTGAGGGGTTATTGGGGAGATGGTACATCCACAGCTAACTACATAAAGCTATAAGGCTCTTTTAAGAGAATGACACACAATAAGTGCTACAGAAAGTTAAAGAGGGTAAAAATTAATGTGGGTAAAATTCAGTTTATGTATATTATATCATGTAACTCCCAAGTACATACTCTGTACAAAACTGTTATTTTTAGTACAATAATAGAAAACACACATCAGATTCCTACCGGCACATTTGGAATATCTGAATCTTAAAAGCCAATACAGTAGTTTAGTATGTTAACTTGTTAATCAACAGACTTGGCAAAGATCCTTCATATTGGTCAAGGTACAACCAGACCACAAGGTGGCAATATTAACTGAATTTCAACCAGTCTCATGATTAATCATATTTCTGAGAAAAATCTGATTTGAAAGCTTTATACAATGCGGTGTTGTTTATTGTAATTTGCCTTATACAAGTAGATGTTGCTTATTCCAGTGTTTCTGAACTGTTTATTAACAGGTAGGAGGCAAAGAGATCTAGTGCCTTTTTAATGAATTACCAGAATTATAAATGATTTTTTAGAATGAGTTGGCCAAACCATACTACTAAAATTATATTTTTAAAAGTAGCTTCATAATTATTACTCCATATAATATATTATTTGAGGAGCTGATTGTTTTCCTTTAGAAATGAGATCCTACTTTAGTCAGTCCATCATGATAGAACTTTATCATGATAGGTTCTAACAGTGGTTCTATACTGTATGCCCAGTATATACATGAATGTATATTTGTGAGTAGTGTCTATTGGCATAGGTTCCATATTTTACTTCTGAGCAACTTCAGGCAAGTTATTAGAACAGTGAGCAAAAGTGAATTATAGAACAGTCCATGATCAAGGAAATTAAGCCTGGGGTTATGAATGAAAGGCAGGAACCAGATGGGAAGCATGCCAAACCAAGAGAATTATCAGAAGCTGACGCTTAAGGTATGCAATCAGGCAGAAGCTCTATCGCCGTAGTACAATCCAGAAGAGCAGTCAGGAACAAGGGAATTACACAGATACAAAAGGTCAGGTCGAGGCAGAAGCTCGGAAACCAGACCAGCAAGTAGTCAGCAAGCAGCTATAGGGAGGCAATGAGGATTTTGTTTGAACAGAAGCAAATAGAAGAACATATTTATTGAGGTCTTGAAGATAAGAGTGAAAACTTTACTAGATGAGTGAGTGTGACTCAGGAGCCAGGGCAGATCCTGCTTCTATTCCCTTCTGTTAATTACAGGATGACCAATTTTCTAAACTGAGAGTAGAGATAGGAGTCCTTGAGATTGTGGTACAGTTGGTCATCGTGGCAAGTAAATTCCCAGTGGCCTGGCAAATAATGTTTAATTTGCATCACATGTTTAACATTTTACTCTCCTAAAGTAATACCTAAGATTTGCTTTTTAGGAATCTGAGAACCGGCAAATGATGGACCAACTCCGAAAAGCCAGTGAAGATGCTGAAAACTGGGAAAATAAGTGCCGTCAAGCAGAGGCAGATAACAGTACCCTCAAATTAGAACTTATCACTGCTGAGGCAGAGGGTAACAGATTAAAAGAAAAGGTAGATGCCCTCAACAGAGAGGTCGAGCAGGTAAGTTTGGTAAAATATGCTTGTAGTACATCCTGTATCATATTTAAAAGAGTTTTGTTTGGCTTTCTGTAAATTAAGTGTATAAACAAACACTTAAGTTATTTAAATATACTGTGAATTGTAGTCTGTTAACTGTTCTCCGCTCTGGTTCTCTAATCTCTTACCTACTCTACAACTAGAATAATCTTTAGCTTTTTTGAAAATTAGAAACTATATCAAGCATACAAAAACAGTGCCCTCCCCAAAAGTAATATAAAAGACCCACATATGCCCATCTCCAAAGTTGAAGGATGCTAACATTTTGCCATATTTATGAAGAATATATTTATTATTTAAATAAAGTCTCTCTTTATTTAAAAAAACAAAACATTGCAGATACAACTCCTCATCCTTTCTTCTCCTCCCTCCCTAATGGTTGGTATGTAGAACTTTCATGTCAGTTGTATAACTCTTTATCATATGTTTGTACTTTTTCTACATATCTGTCACCCACAAATGATGTATTTTGTGTTTTGTGTGCTTTAAGTTTTTTTAAGTGATAATACACTGTAGGTATCTATTTGCAATTTGCCTTTTTTGCTCAATATTATAATTTTGAAATGTATCTATTTTAATACATAGAGTGTACATCTAAACAGTTGCTTCTATAGTCATTGAATAAAATATTTTATTTTTAAAATTCATTCCCATACTAAAGGACATTTAACTGTCTTCACTTTTTCTATAATAAAATGCTGCAACAAGCAGCATTTGGTAAAAGTTACTGAGGTAAATAGGCCTTTACTGTGAAGTTTTGTGTTTATCTGTCTATGAGTTAGGCTATGATTACTGTTTACTGTAGCCGTGCATGTCAGAGAGGCTAAAATTCCTTCTGGTCTCCTTCTTTGTCTCCTCTATTGTCTTTGGGTTCACTTAAGAGACTCCTTAAATAGAGTCTGAACCTTGTAGTTCTTTCAACTGTGACCTCCTGTTATTATACAGGAGCCCTGTTGATGTGGTAGTGAAGTGTAGGTGGAGGAGACGTGTTCTATTATCCTACGATTAGGTCTTAGTCTTTTAGTGGGCATGTGCCCCTGGGATGTGACCTTCACAAGCGTTTCTCAGTTTTTTTCTCCCTTAGATGAGGTAGAAAGGCTTGAGAGACTCTGCGTCAGGTACTACCATCCCTCCACATTGGTTAGGCTCTGGTACAACCATGTTGGTTATGCTGTCACAAAATCATCTCCTTTGAGGGCAGACCTTTGTCAAGAAGTACAGAATCCTGTGGGATTATTCAAAATGGTTACTTTTCCCCTCACCCTGCTAGAAGCATGAGGGGATTTTTCTCGGATATTAATCCTGAAAACCCAGTGGGCCCCAGGAGGTAAAACTAATAAAAATGTGGGGTTCTTCTCAGGCTGGGAGCCCAGGAGGATGTATCTCTCAAGCTAGTTCATGCTCAGTCTCTAGCAGGTGGTCAATTACCCTTTAAGAGTCGCTACCGGTTGCTAGCTCCAACGGCAGTTTCTCCTCCTGGTAAGCTGCAATTCTCTGTATTTACCTTTCTCTATATTTTGGGTGCAGTGATTCATTTTATGTCTTCAATTCTCTGATAGATCAAAGAGGAGTTGTTTATTGTCATATTTTCTGCTTTTTTTGTATTGTGAGCATGGGAGTGATGATCTCTAAGCTGTTTACATGTTGGAACAGAAACTGGAAGGCTGCTTGTTTATATGATTAGAGACTGGCTGGATTATTTAGTGAAATCTCTTTCTCCCCTTTCCCCTTGAAGTGTGAAGCCTCTGATGTTTCTCCTCAGAGGTGCAGCCTTGAATGCGTCCACAGTTACCCTGCAATGACAGTGGCTTTGGCAGGGCCTTTTTTGACTCTCTTCCTTTACTACACTCAGCTGTTAAGCCCAACTAATTTCTGGCTATTTGCTTTATTGTTTTCAACAGTGCCCTCAAGCACAAATTGCTTCATAGACTGATTCAATTAAATTTGGGTTGTTTTACAGGGATAGCTTTTGAGGTCAATGTTTGAGTTTTTTCTGAACCCGAGAACATTCTTTTTAGCAGTCTCTTCCCCTAATTTTCGCTGGTAAACTAGCTGACCTATGGTGGAGCTTGTATCTCTTAAGAGTTTACCATTCTTTTTAAAATTTCTTTTCAACATAGCCTTGAAGTATTTTCGCTGTACCTTCCATTGTTCTTGAGAGTGCCTTAGACTTGAATTTTCCTATAGTCAGTTGTAAATGAAGTAAAGTTCCTTTGGAAGAATTTAGGAGCTTCCTGCTTTAAGGCCTCTCTCTCTCCCTGGGCAAAATCTCTGAGCCCTGGCTCTAAAGCTGGTACGGGGACAGTGGTGCAGTTCTCTTGCAGTGACGTGCCCACTTTAGGATCTGGGCACTTGGAGGGGATGGTGGGTATATGGCTGTAGCCTCTGGCCTTCTCAGCATGCCTCTCCAGGTATGGAACCTCTTCCTTATGAATAACCTGTGTCAAGGAGAATCAGAGCCACAGTGTTCTCAGTATGCCACAAACAAGATAGAACCTCCATCCCATGTGGAGAGGCTGGTCAGAATGCCTCCCAGACATTGTTGCCAGAAACTTGGCCTCTGAAATAAGTAGCTGTTGGAGTGGCATGAGAAATGCTGATAGCCTGCCTCTCCTGGGAATACACTATAGTTCTTGACTGAGTACTGAGGGGAGAGGGAGCATTGTTTTTAGCTGCACCCACCTGGAGTGGAATTTCCATCGTGCTGAGCTGGGTGTGGGGAGAGAGGGTCATACTTCAGATGCCACGGACTTTTCCTGTTTTCTCCCAGTTTTAGTTGGTTTTCTTAAAAGTGTTTCTTCATTTACTGTATGTTCTTAAGACCATTTCCAGAGACTATTTAAAGACCATTTAAGGTTGCTTTTTTATAGTTTTCACTACTTTCACTGGTTCTATGGAGCTGCTCACACTGCCGTGCCGGAAATGGAACCTTATTCTACACAGTTGATATGTTTTCATTTTATTTTATGTCAAAATAATTTTCTGATTACCCTTATATTATTTTGTGGTATTGTTTAATTTTCAGTATTTGGAGATTTTAAAAAAATACCTTTCTAGTTATTGATTTTTCAGTCTTTTACATTTATTGAGACTATGGCTAGCATATGGTCATCTTTCTGGGTTTTCCATGTACACATGAATATAACGTGTATTATTTTGTTGTTGGGTAAAATGTTCTATAAATGTCTATTGGGTCAAGTTCATCAATAGTGTTTTTCAATTCCTATCATTACTGAGTTTCTGTTTACTTGTTCTACCAATTATTGAGAGAAGAGTGTTGAATCTCCAAACATATTTGTGTATTTTTTATTTCAGTTCTGTCATGTTACTTCATGTATTTGAATCTGTGTTATATTACTTCTTAATGAATTCATCTCTTTATCCATTGTAATGCTTCTCATTCTGTAGTATACTACAAGTAAGTAAGTAAGTAATACCTTACTGTAGTATACTACAAGTAAGGTATTAATATAGCCACTTCAGACTTCTTTTAATTATTGTTTGTATGGTATATCTTTTTCCATGCTTTTGTTTTTAATCTTTCTATGTCTTTATGTTTAAAATAGTATTCCTTTAGACAGCATATGGTTGGATCTTGCTTTTTTATCCTGTCTTACATCTGTCTTTTAGTTGTCTTTGGGCCATTTATATTTAATGGAATTATTAATATAGTTGTGTGTAAACCTACCATGTTATTGTTTTCTATTTGTCCCACTTATTTTTTGTTTCATTTTCACTCTTTTTCTGCCTTCTTTTGAGTATTTTTTTTTAGTATTCCATTCTATCTCTATTATGGCCTTATGAGCTGTACATCATTATTTTTTTCTGCTGATTATTCTGGAGTATAGACCATGTAACTTTTTTTTTTTTTTTTTTTGCGGTACGCGGGCCTCTCACTGTTGTGGCCTCTCCCGCTGCGGAGCACAGGCTCCGGACGCGCAGGCTCAGGGGCCATGGCTCACGGGCCCAGCCGCTCCACGGCATGTGGGATCTTCCCGGACCGGGGCACGAACCCGTGTCCCCTGCATCGGCAGGCGGATTCTCAACCACTGCGCCACCAGGGAAGCCCTAGACCATGTATCTTTTAATTGTCACAGTCTACCTTCAAATAATAGATTACTTCTTAGTACCCCTTTACTTCCCCCTCCCATTCTTTATCCTACTGTTCCTCCATTTTTCTTCTACATATATTGTAAACCCCATAGTACATTATTATTTTAACTTTTAATAGTTATCTTTAAAGAAATTAAAATATGAAAGACATTTTTATTCACCCACATATTTACTATTTCTCATGCTCTTCATTCCTTTGGGGAGATCCAAGTTTTCATCTACTATAATTTTCTTTTTGCTAGAAGAAGTTCCTTTAAACATTTCTTCTAAATAAAGTAACAAATAGAAAAAAATTTAACAAAAAGTAAGTAAAATAAAATAAAGTGGTAAGAGCTAAGTTCTTTTCAACTGAGGGGGAAAAAACCCATTTTTTGTAGTACGTTGGCATTGAATTCTCTCAGGTATTGTTTGTTTTAAAAAGTATTTATTTCACCCTCATTTCTGAAGAACCTCCTTTTTTTACATGTCTTTTATGTGTTTATTTTCCTTACACACTTCCTACCCCACTGCTGATTGGTTTGGCAGTTATATGTTCTCAGTCTCTTCTTTTGGTAGTTAAAATTGTAATATGCATACTTAACAAAGTCTTTTGTTAGTATCTCCAACCTTTCTCCTAAACAATAATATATGGTCCTGAGAAAATTTGAATACTGAGCATAAAACTACTGCTTACTAGATCTTGTGCCCTCTCTCTTATTTTCTCTTTCACACAAACACACATACACCAATCTTTTATGATACTGTTGTGTACTATTTTAGTTCCACCTTGTTTTTATATTCTTAAAAATAAATCATTACTATTTTTATTCTTTGTCAATCCTTATTTGTATCTACCCATATGTGTACAGAATCCTTCATTCATCGTTGCTTCTTTTTTTTGTCATGAATATATTAAAAATCATCTGCTTTAATCACTGTAAATAACTCTTGCTCAAAGAACCTTATAAATAATTGGTATGCTTGTTTCAATATCAGTGTTGTTTGTTTTTGTCATTGTTATATGACAATATTGCTATCCTTGATCCTAAAACCTTGTGATCAAATCCAGGAGGGTTGACTTTAGGTGATATTAAGGGCAATAGTGATCAGGGCCAAGAGTTTGGTATAAAACATGCTCAACCCAATTCTAAAAATCCAGTTCTCTGCAGAACTTTGGTAAAATATACTTAGCAGAATATATGTTACTGAAATTTGGGATTTCCTAAGGATACATTTTTCACTTTTTCTAAAAGAAAAACATTTTTGAAGACATTTAATATGTGTTCACATGTCTGAGTAAATTCATTTATATATTAAAACTTTTTCAAGTGTAAGGAAAAGAGATCTACTCCAGCTAGTTCAAGAAAACAGGAGTTATTGTAAAAACACAAGCGGAACATGTGGGAGAAAGGATTTCATGGGATCTCTTAAGTCCTAAATCTGCCAGGAATGGAGACTAGAGGATCGTTTTGTGATAGAAAGTAGCTCTCAAGACCTCCACAACCCAGCCAGAAAACGTTCATCTTTCCTGTTGTGCTTCACTGTGAATTTCAGGGAGGTGCATCTGCTTCTACAGAAGGACTCTGATTTATCATTGGCATGGAACAAACATTATGTTAAAGTTTAGAATTGTGTATGGCAGGGTAAAGTCAGACTCCAAAATTGGGTGAAGCCAGACCAAAGTTTTCAGTTTCTTACAGAAGACATTTTTTTTTTCTCTATCCAGAGACTAGGTCAAGATAAACTTTTGGCTGTCTCTCTGTGAGGTTGAGTGAATTTTTTTTTCCTGGAGCCTCCTTTCAAGGGTCCCAGATTATATGGAGATCTCAATTCCAACTCTCCATTAGTCCTAAATTCTTGTCTCCTAGTCTTACTTGAGTGTGTTAAGCCGTTCGCCATTACTGGGTCTTCCAGCCCCCAACTCTTAGCTTCAGACCTGCTCATTTGCTCCTTGCTCTGGTTTTGTTTTCTCTGTTTTTGGCATGTGAGAATTTCTCTTTCTTACCTGCAAGTTCAACTATGAACTGCAAAAATAATTTTTTATTCTGTTTTATCCAGATTTTCCTCTTAGCTTAATCAGCTATTTTACTAGAACCTGAAACGTCCAAAGCATTCTTCTCAAAACACAAAACCGATCACATAACTTACTCTGTAAGATCTGTCAATTGTAATAAAGACCTGAATTTTACATGGCTTACTAGGCTCTATTTTGTAAATTATGTACCTTTTCAACTGCACCTCCTATCACTCTTCCCTGTAGTCTCTGGGCTCTAGCCATACTAGCCTTCTCTCTGCTCTTGCTTTGCACTTAGCATCCTCTGATTTGAAAAGCCACCCTCCCCCAACACACTGTATATCTACTCACTCTTCAGATCTCAGTTCAAGTGTCATTTACTTAGAGAAGACTTTCCTGATTTCCCCGATCCCATCAGTCTAGGTCACTTTCCTGTGTTCTACACTTTTTTCTCTAGAAATATTTGCTCAGTATATATTTACATATTCATGTATATGATTATTTTATTAATGCATGATTCCCCCATAGTCTGGAAACTTCATGAGAGCAGAGACCATTTTGCTTATCATTGGATATGCATCAAGGCACATTGACTGGAACATAGAATATACTCAATAAGTATGGAATGGATGGGCGGGTGGGTGGATGGATGGATAGAAGGTTGTTTGAAGAATGAGTGAGAAATTGAGTGAGTAAGGAAGGAAGGGAGGCAGAAAGGTAGGAGTGAATTGTGGCCAAATAACTTATTCCAGGAGCAATTTTTTGTGCATTGTACTTGTAAAAACGCTTGTAAAAGCAGAAACATTTCTTTATTTGTCTCTCAGTTCTGTTAGTCTCACATAATAGCAAATACTCTGTAGGTGGCAGTGCACTTACATAAGACATTTTTCTGAAAAAAAAAGGGGCGGTGTGTGGAATTATCTTGAACATTTGAAAGCATTTATATAACTTGACTCTCATATTACAGTTTTAAAGACATGCTCTTATTTTCCATAATGTGGATGTGTTCTTGATTTATACTTGCCCGGAGTCTTTTTCCCTCAGAGGTATTAGTAAGTGCTAGAGAGTTATCAGCTCTCGTTTTATGATATTATGATCCATATCAGCATGCCATTCAAGAATTAGAAAATGGGTATTGTGAATGAAACAGTAGACAATGTTTTGTCTTTAACAATAATAATATTTATACTGTAGAATAATTGGAACTATGGCAAATATAGACAGAATTACAGGCCAAACGTGTATATCTCAACTAACTTTGGGGATGAGACTTTTCAATTGTTTTCTAAATACATTGAAAAGAATGACCAGGGACGTCTCTGGTGGCATAGTGGTTAAGAATCTGCCTGCCAATACAGGGGACACGGGTTCAATCCCTGGTCCTGGAAGATCCCACATGCCGCAGAGCAACTAAGCCCGTGCGCCACAACTACTGAGCCGGTGTGCTGCAACTACTGAAGCCCGTGTGCCTAGAGCCCGTGCTCTGCAACAAGAGAAGCCACTGCAGTGAGAAGCCCGCGCACTGCAATGAAGAGTAGCCCCCTCTCGCCGCAACTAGAGAAAGCCCGTGTGCAGCAACGAAGGCCCAACGCAGCCAAAAATAAATAACTTTATTTAAAAAAAAAAAAAAAAGAACGACCAGTTGACCACTTTACTCCTGGATTTTATATATAGAAATTTGAAGCCCAAATTTATCTTTCCCAGAATGTTTTGTGCATACTATTGCCACCTATATCATCTAAAGTTCCTTATAATCTAAAAGTACTATCATTAAAATATTTGCCCCACTTTGTTTTCCATGCTGTAGGTTTTTTTCAAGTTAAAAAAATACATATATATAATAATTTTGTCCTTGCAGCACTTAAATGCAGAACGGTCTTACAAGTCCCAGATTGCTACTTTACATAAGTCTGTTGTAAAGATGGAAGAGGAGCTTCAGAAGGTTCAGTTTGAAAAAGTGTCTGCCCTTGCAGACTTGTCTTCCACAAGGGAACTTTGCATTAAACTTGACTCAAGCAAAGAACTTCTTAATCGACAGCTGATTGCTAAAGATCAAGAAATAGAAATGGTATGTATTATGTTTTTAAATGGTTCTTTTAATATTACTATAAAATTACCACCATTTTCAAAAAATGAACTATTTTTTAATAAAATATTACATCAAGCCATGCCTTTCAACTTTAGATTTTATTTTTAAAGTCCAAGAAATTAATTTATGCTGTGTTCCAAACAACTCAAGACCATAACAGAAGCTCTTCCTTTGAGTGTGTAATTTGCATTTACTTTTAGCCAAAAGAAGTATAAAACACATTGACATATCAATCAGCAAAGAACCATGAGGCTGAGGTTTATCTAGCAAAATAATAACTTTAATGATATCCTTTTAAGCAAAATTTACTATTTGGCTGAGTTCTTTTAAACTGTAATTCACTTGACTGTGTCTACCACGTGCCTGACATTGTGCTTGCCACTGTGAATATAATGTTCAAAAGATACAGTCCCCTGCCCTCAAGGGCCTCCTGGTATTGACATACAAATTATTTGGGGTGAATATTTTACTAGTAAGGAATACTCAAGTTTTCAGAGAGGGAATTCCTTTTTGGCCTATGGGTGTCAGAGAGGAGTTCACAAGGGCAAACTACTGAACTCGGAAGTGATGAGGCATCCCATTCAGAGGGAACAACCACTTAGGCAATGGTCTGAAGTTATAAGTAAATTCTTGAGTGAGTAGTAAGTCATTTGCAATGGCCAGGTGGCTGAGATGCATCTGGAAAAATAGATGGAGCCTGAGTCCTGAAGGGATATGTATTCAAGATGCATAGTATAATTGAAATATCAACACATTTTGGTTATATGTTGATACACATACACAAATACACCATAACCAAAAGGATTAGTAATCTTTAAGCTTTAAAATTATTACCCTTAGCAGAACTAAATATAAAATCGATAATGATTTATATTTATTTTTTAATCTTTTAAGGATGTTTACCACAGGTTTTGTTGCTTACTTACTAGTCTTTAAATATTTTTTCTCTTATTCTGTTAAAATACATATAACCTTTACCATCTTAACCATTTTAAAGTTCAGTGGTTTTCACATTGTTTTGCAGCCATCACCACCGTCCATGACCATAACTTCTTTCATCTTATAAATCTGAAACTCTATACCTATTAAACACTAACTCCCCATTCTCTCCTCCCTGCAGCCCCTGGCAACCACCATTATATTTTCTGTCTTGATGATTTTGACTACTCTAAGTAACTCACATAAGTGGAATCATACGTATTTGTCTTTGGGAGGCTGACTTATTTCACTTAGCATAATGTCCTTAAGGTTCATCTATGTTGTAGCATATTGCAGAATTTCTTTCCTTTTTTTTAAATAGATTTTTATTGCAGTATAATTGCTTCACAATACTGTGTAAGTTTCTGTTGCACAGCAAAGCGAATCAGCCATATGCATACACATGTCCCCATATCCCCTCCCTCTTGAGCCTCCCTCCCATCCTCCCTATCCCACCCCTCTAGGTCATCGCAAATCACCAAGCCGATCTCCCTGTGCTATGCTGCTGCTTCCCACCAGCCAACTATTGTACATTCAGTAGTGTATATATGTCGATGCTACTCTCACTTTGCCCCAGCTTCGCCCTCCCACCCCATGTCCTCAAGTGCATTCTCTATGTCTGCCTCTTTTTTCCTTCCCTGCAACTAGGTTCATCAGTACCATTTTATTTTATTTTTTTAGATTCCATATATATGCGTTAGCGTATGGTATTTGTTTTTCTCTTTCTGACTTACTTCACTCTGTATGACAGACTCTAGGTCCATCCACCTCACTACAAATAACTCATTTTCATTTCTTTTTATGGCTGAGTAATATTCCATTGTATATATGTGTCACATCTTCTTTATCCATTCATCTGTTGATGGACCCTTAGGCTGGTTCCATGTTCTGGCTATTGTAAATAGAGCTGCAGTGAACATTGTGGTACATGACTCTTTTTGAATTCTGGTTTTCTCAGGGTATATGCCCAGTAGTGGGATTGCTGGGTCATATGGTAGTTCTACTTTTAGTTTTTTAAGGAACCTCCATATTGTTCTCCATAGTGGTTGTATCAGTTTACATTCCGACCAACAGTGCAGGAGGGTTCCCTTTTCTCCACACCCTCTCCAGCATTTATTGTTTCTAGATTTGTTGATAATGGCCATTCTGATCCATGTGAGGAGATACCTCATAGTGGTTTTGATTTGCATTTCTCTAATAATTAGAGATGTTGAGCATCTTTTCATGTGCCTCTTGGCCATCTGTATGTTTTCCTTGGTGAAATGTCTATTTAGTTGTTCTGCCCATTTTTTAACTGGATTATTTGTTTTTTTGATATTGAGCTGCATGAGCTATTTATATATTTTGGAGATTAATCCTTTGTCTGTTGTTTCATTTGCAAATATTTCTCCCATTCTGAGGGTTGTCTTTTTGTCTTGTTTATGGTTTCCTTTGCTGTGCAAAAGATTTTAAGTTTAATTAAGTCCCATTTGTTTATTTTTGTTTTTATTTCTGTTACTCTAGGAGGTGGGGTAAAAAAAGATCTTGCTGTGGTTTATGTCAAAGAGTGTTTTTCCTATGTTTTCCTCTAAGAGTTTTATAGTGTCTGGTCTTACATTTAGGTCTTTAATCCATTTGGAGTTTATTTTTGTGTATGGTGCTAAGGAGTGTTCTAATTTCATCCTTTTACATGTAGCTGTCCAGTTTTCGCAGCACCACTTATTGAAGAGGCTGTCTTTTCTCCATTGTATGTTCTTGCCTCCTTTGTCGTAAATTAGGTGACCATATGTGCGTGGGTTTATCTCTGGGCATTCTATCCTGTACCATTGATCTATATTTCTGTTTTTGTGCCAGTACCATAGTGTCTTGATTACTGTAGCTTTATGGTATAGTTTGAAGTTGGGGAGCCTGATTCCTCCAACTCTGTTTTTCTTTCTCAAGATTGCTTTGGCTATTCAGGGTCTTTTGTGTTTCCATATGAATTGTAAAATTTTTTGTTCTAATTCTGTGAAGAATGCCATTGGTAGTTTGATAGGGATTGCATTGAATCTGTAGATTGCTTTGGGTAGTATAGTCATTTTCACAGTATTGATTGTTCCAATCCAAGAACATGGTATATTTCTCCATCTGTTTATGTTATCTTTGATTTCTTTCATTGGTGTTTTACAGTTTTCTGAGTACAAGTCTTTCGCCTCCTTAGGCAGGTTTATTCCTAGGTATTTTATTCTTTTTGTTGCAATGGTAAATGGGAGTGTTTCCTTAATTTCTCTTTCTGATTTTTCATTGTTGGTGTATAGGAATGCCAGAGATTTCTGTGCATTAATTTTGTATCCTGCAACCTTACCAAATACATTGATTACTTCTAGTAGTTTTCTGATGGCATCTCTAGTATTTTCTATGTATAGTATCATATCATCAGCAAACAGTGACAGTTTTACTTCTTCTTTTTCCAATTTGTATTCCTTTTATTTCTTTTTCTTCTCTGATTGCTGTAGCTAGGACTTCCAAAACTATGTTGAATAAGAGTAGTGAGAGTGGACATCCTTGTCTTTTTCCTGATCTTAGTGGAAATGCTTTCAGTTTTTCACCATTGAGTATGATGCTTGCTGTGCATTTGTCACATATGGCCTTTATTATGTTGAGGTAGGTTCCCTCTATGCCCATTTTCTGGAGAGTTTTTATCATAAATGGGTGTTGAATTTTGTCAAAAGCTTTTTCTGCATCTATTGAGATGATCTTATGGTTTTATTCCTTAATGTGTTATTGTGGTATATCACATTGATTGATTTGCATATACTGAAGAATCCTTGCATCCCTGGGATAAATCCCACTTGATCATGGTATATGATCCTTTTAATGTGCTGTTGGATTCTGTTTGCTAGTATTTTGTTCAAGATTTTTGCATCTATATTCATCAGTGATATTGGTCTATAATTTTCTTTTTTTGTGATATCTTTTTCTGGTTTTGGTATCAGGGTGATGGTGGCTTCATAGAATGAATTTGTGAGTGTTTCTCCCTCTGCAATTTTTTGGAAGAGTTTGAGAAGGATGGGTGTTAGCTGTTCTCTAAATGTTTGATAGAATTCACCTGTGAAGCCCCCGGTCCTGGACTTTTGTTTGTTGGAAGATTTTTAATTACAGTTTCAATTTCATTACTTGTGATAGGTCTGTTTTTGTTTTCTAATTCTTCCTGGTTCAGTCTTGGAAAATTGTACCTTTCCAAGAATTTGTCCATTTCTTCATGGTTGTCCATTTTATTGGCATATAGTTGTTTGTAATAGTCTCTTATAATCCTTTGTACTTCTGCAGTGTCAGTTGTGATTTCTCCTCTTTCTTTTCTAATTTTATCTGTTTGTGTCCTCACCCTTTTTTTCTTGATGAGTCAGGCTAAGGGTTTATCAATTTTGTTTTTCTTCTCAAAGAACCAACTTTTAGTTTTACTGATCTTTGCTATTGTTTTCTTTGTTTCTATTTCATTTATTTCTGCTCTGATCTTTATGATTTCTTTCCTGCCACTGACTTTGGGTTTTCTTTGTTCTTTTTTCTCTAGTTGTTTCAAGGGTAGGGTTAGATTGTTCATTTGAGATTTTTCTTGTTTCTTGAGGTGAGATTGAATTGCTATAAACTTCCCTTTTAGAATTGCTTTTGCTGCATCCCTTAGGTTTTGGGTCGTCATGTTTTCATTGTCATTTGTTTCTAGGTATTTTTTTATTTCTTCTTCGATTTCTTCAGTGATCTCTTGGTTATTTAGTAGCGCACTGTTGAGCCTCATGTATTTGTGTTTCTTTACAGATTTTTTCCTGTAATTGATTTCCAATCTCATAACATTGTGGTCAGAAAAAGATGCTTGATACAATTTCAATTTTCTTTAATTTTCCGAGGCTTTGTGGATTTGTGACCCAAGATGTGATCTATCCTGGAGAATGTTCCATGTGCACTTGAGAAGAAAGTGTATTCTGCCACTTCTGGGTGGAATGTTCTATAAATATCAGTGAGATCTATCTGGGCTATTGTGTTATTTAAAGCTTGTGTTTCCTTATTTATTTTCATTTTGGATGATCTGTCCATTGGTGTAAGTGGCGTGTTAATGTCCCCTACTATTACTGTGTTACTATCGATTTCTCCTTTCATGGTTGTTTGCATTTGCCTTATGTATTGAGGTGCTCCTATGTTGGGTGCATAAACATTTATAATTGTTATATCTTATTCTTGGATTGATCCTTTGATCATTATGTAGTGCCCCTCCTTATCTCTTGTAACAGTCTTTATTTTAAAGTCTACTTTATCTGATATGAGTGTTGCTACTCCAGCTTTCCTTTGATTTCCATTTGCATGGAATATCTTTTTCCATGTGTTCACTTTCAGTCTGTATGTGTCCCTAGGTTTGAAGTGGGTCTCTTGTAGACAGCATATATATGGGTCTTGTTTTTGTATCCATTCAACCAGTCTGTGTCTTTTAGTTGGGGCATTTAATCCATTTACATTCAAGGTTATCATCGATATGTATGTTCCTATGACCATTTTCTTAATTGTTTTGGGTTTGTTTTTGTGGGTTTTTTTCTTCTCTTGTGTTTTCCGCCTAGAGAAGTTTCTTTAGCATTCGTTTTAAAGCTGGTTTGGTGGTGCTGAATTCTCTTAGCTTTTGCTTGTCTGAAAAGCTTTTGACTTCTCCATCGAATCTGAATGAGATCCTTGCTGGGTAGAGTAATCTTGGTTGTAGGTTTTTCTCTTTCATCACTTTAAATATATCCTGCCACTCCCTTCTGGCCTGCAGAATTTCTGCTGAAAAATCAGCTGATAACCTTATGGGGATTCCTTTGTATGTTATTTTTTGTTTTTCCCTTGCTGCTTTTAATATTTTTTCTTTGAATTTAATTTTTGTTAGTTTGATTAATATGTGTCTTGGTGTGTTTTTCCTAGGATTTATCCTGTAGGGGACTCTCTGTGCTTCCTGAATTTTGGTGACTATTTCCTTTCCCATGTTAGGGAAGGTTTCGACTATAATCTCTTCAAATATTTTCTCAGACCCTTTCTTTTTGTCTTCTTCTTCTGGGACCCCTATAATTCAAATGTTGGTGTGTTTAGTGTTGTCCCAGAGGTCTCTGAGACTGTCCTCAATTCTTTTCATTCTTTTTTCTTTATTCTGCTCCTCTGCAGTTATTTCCACCATTTTGTCATCCCGCTCACTTATTCGTTCTTCTGCCTCTGTTATTCTGTTGTTGATTCCTTCTAGTGTATTTTTCATTTCAGTTATTGTATTGTTCATCTCTGTTTGTTTGTTCTTTAGTTCTTCTAGATCTTTGTTAAACATTTCTTGTATTTTCTCAATCCGTGCCTCCATTCTACTTCCGAGATTCTGAATCATCTTTACTATCATGACTCTGAATTCTTTTTCAGGTAGATTGCCTATTTCCTCTTCATTTATTTGGTCTTGTAGCTTTTTACCTTGCTGCTTCATCTGTGACATTTTTTTTTTTTTTTTAATGAGTGGGATTATGTTCATGTCCTACTGGTTATTTGGCCTGAGGCTTCCAGCACTGGGGTTTGTAGGCTGGGTCTTGGTGCTGAGATGAGGAACTCTGTGAGACCTCACTCTGATGAATATTCCCTGGGGTCTGAGGTTCTCTGTTAGTCCAGTGGTTCAGACTCGGAGCTCCCACCACAGGAGCTTCAGCCTTACCCTGGGCTCGTGAACAAGATCCCTCAAGCCACATGGGGCAGCAAAAAAAAAAAAAAAAAAAAAAAAAATGAGAGAGAACAATAACAAAGTAAAAAATAAAATTAGACTAGGAAACTAACAGATAGGTTAGAAAGAATATAAAAATAAAAATATAGATGAATCAACAACCAGAAGGTACATCAGTACCCCGATAGTAAAAAAGAGGAGGAAAAAGCAAAAAAAAGCGGTGTGGGGAAGACTTTGGCTGTGGAGGGCAGGGCCTAAGCAAGGGCGAGGTTTGGGCAGTGGGCGGGGCCTATGCTTAGGACCCACAGGGCTGGAAAAGACCCTGGGGGCTTTGGGGGGTTGGGGCTTAGGCTCTAGGAACAGAAGAGGCCCAGGCATGCCCCCCACCCCTGGTCTTAGAAGGCAGGAAACCTTACCTGGCAGCCCAGCAGGCTTCCTGGGCTTGAGGGGGTAGGGCAAATGCCCTCCTCTCCTCTCCTGCTCTTCCCGTCTGGGAGGGCCCCTCCCACCTGCCTCTCCTGATCTTCCCGGCCTCCCTCCTATGTCCCCAGGACCAATGAGGGGTGGGCGGCCTTGGAGGGCAGGGGACCGGCCTGGGAGCTCAGCAGGCTCCCTGGGCCCGAGTGGGCAGGGCAATCATCCTCCACTCCTCTCCTGCTCCTCCTGGATGGCCTCTCCCACCTGCATCTCCTGATCTCTCCGGCCTCCCTGCTATGCCCCCAAGGACGCATGTGGCCTGGATCGGGCTTTGGATAGGGGAAACCAGCTTGGGAGCTCAGCAGGCTCCCCGGCCCTAGTGGGCCAGGCGATGGCCCTCCGCTCCTCTCCCTCTCTTCTGGGAGAGTCCCCCCCAACTGCCTCTACTGATCTCCCTGGCCTTAGGGGGCACAGATCCTGTCTGGCCTCCACTTCTCCTCCTCCCTCAGTCCCCCTACATCCTACTGGTTCACTTTGGGGTTCCTCCCATCTCCTTGGGTGTCAGAGTCCCCCACCAGCAGCCAGCAGGCACCCTAGTTGTGGGGAGAAGCTAACTCCACGTCTTCCCACACTGCCATCTTGACTCCACCCTCTCTTTCCTTTTTAAGGCTGAACAATATTCCATTGTGTGAATATACCACAGTTTGCTTATTTATTTGTCAGTTTGTGGACACTTGGGTTGCTTCCATGTTTTAGCTATTGTGAATAATGCTGCTATAAACATGGGGGTATAAATCTCTCTTCAAGATGCTGCTTTCATTTTGTTTGGGTCTCTACCCAGAAGTTGGATTTCTGGATCATATGGTAATCATATGGTAATTCTATTTTTAATTTTTTGAGGAATCTCCATACTGTTTTCCAAAGCAGCTGTACCATTTTATATTCCCACTGACAGTGCACAAGTGTTCCAATTTCTCTACATCCTTGCCAACACTTGTTTTTCAGCCTTTCTTTCTCTCTTTCTTTCTTTCTTTCTTTCTTTCTTTCTTTCTTTCTTTCTCTCTCTCTCTCTCTCTCTACCCCCCTCCCTCCCTCCCTTCTTCCCCCAACCTCTCTCTCTCTTTTGCTAATAACTATCCAGATGGGTGTGAAGTCATCAGGCTAATTCTCATAGTATTTTTAAATACTCCTGACATAAATTTTTTTGCCTTAGAATTTAGTTATTTATATATTTATGTTTATCCCCATAATAAGCTGTATTTCAAGTGCAAGAACTATCTTATTTATCTTTGTATTTCTTCAGCTGTACTATGCATATAAGGAACAGTCAAATAATTTTTCTAAGTTAAACTTTTGATTTTGAGATAATTGTAGATTCACATGCAATTATAAGAAACTATACAAAGAAATGTTGTGTCTCCTTTACCTGGCCTCCCCCAATGGTAACATCTTGCAAAACCATAGTATAATATCTCAACCAGGCTTTTGACATTGTTTCAGGCAAGATATGGAACATTTCTATCACAGGACCCATCATGTTGCCCTTTTTTAGCTCTATCTACTCCCCTCCTATCCACAACCTCTCCTTAACCCCTGGAAACAAACAGCTAATCTGTTCTCCACTTGTAAACTTTGTCACTTCAAGAATGTTATATAGATAGAATCATACGATATGTAAACTTTTGGGATTGGATTTTTTCACTCAGCATAATTCTCTGAAGATTCATCCAGGTTGTTGCATATATTAGTGGTTCATTCCTGTAACATAGTTTGTTTAATCATTCATCCTTTGAAGGACATCTGTTATTTCCAGTTTGGAGACAGAGAGATATAGAGAGAGACAGAGAGAGAGAGAGAGAGAAAGACAGAGAGAGAGAGAGAAATTAAAGACCCAAATAAAAGGAAAGACATCCCACATCCATGGATCAGAAGACTTAACACTGTTAAAATGGCAGTACTACCCCAAATTGGTCTACAAATTCAATACAATGCCTATTAGAATGCCAGCTGGCTTCCTCATTGAAACTGACAAGATGACATAAAATTAATATAGAAGTGCAAGTGACCCAGGATAGCCAAAACAATCTTGAAAAAGAAGAACAAAGTCAGAGCACTTCCCAATGTCAAAACTGTCTATAGTAATCAAGACAGTGTAGTACTAGCATAAGGAAAGCTATATAGGTCAGTGGAACAGAATTGAGAGTCCAGAAATAAACTCTTACATTTGTGGTGAAGTGATTTCCAAAAAATTGGTAGCAATACAATTTAATGGGGGAAGAATAGTCTTTTCAACAAATGCTACTGGGACAACTAAACATCTACATGGAGAAGAATGAAGTTGGATTCCTATCACGTACCATATACAAAAATTAAATTCAAATGTTTTATAGGCCTATATGTAAGAGTTAAAATTATAAAACTCTTAAGAAGAGAACATACAAATAAATCTGTGTGACCTTGGGTTAGGTAATGCTTTTTTAGAGTCACATCAAAAGTACAACAGAATAAAAAATAGATTAGAAGGACTTCATCAAAATAAAAAACTTTTGTGCTGCAAATGATATCAACAAAGTAAAAAGACAATGCACAGAATGGGGAAAACATTTGCAAATCATATATCTAATAAGAGATTTGTATCCAGAGTATATAAAGGACTCTTGCAACTTAGTAATAACCCAACTCAAAAAATGGGGAAAGGATCTCAATAGACATTTCTCTACAGACACTACATAAATGGGCAAAAAGCACATGAAAAGATGCTCAACATCAATAATCAGAGAAATGCAAAACAAAACTATACCATTTCATAACCACTAGGATGGCTATAATTTACAAAAGACAATAGCAAATGTTGGCAAAGATGTAGAAAACTTGGAACCCTCATACATTGCTGGTGGGAATGTAAAATAGGCCTCTTTGGAAAACATTTTGGCAGTTCCTTGAAATGTGAAAAAATAGGATTACCGTAAAGTCCAGAAATCCCACTCCTATTTATCAAAGAAGAATGAAAACATAGGTCCATGTAAAAACGTATACACAAATGTTCTTATCAGCATTATTTATAATAGCCAAAAAGTGTAAATAACTCAAATATTCCTACATCTATGCAAGGGAATATTATTTGGCAATAGAAGTAATGAAGTACTGATACCTGCTAAAACATGGATGACTCTTGAAAACATTACACTAAGTGAAGGAAGGCAGTCCCATAAGACCACACACACATTGTATGATTCCATTTATATGAAATGTTTAAAATAAAGCAGATCACAGAGATAGAAAATAGATTAGGGATTGTCTAGGGCTCGTGCTGGGGCAGGAGTGGGGGAATGACTGCTAATGTGTGCTGGGTTTCATTTGGGGATGATGAAAAAGTTCTCACAATAGGTTGTGAGATTGTGGTATGATCATACAACTCTGTTAATGTACTAAAAACCATTGACTTGTACAATTTAAATGGGCAAGTGGTATGGTATGTGAATTATATTCCAATAAAGCTGTTACCAAAAATGTGACGCTCCATTTTATATTCCTGCCAGCAAGGTATATGAGATTGCCATTGCCCACTTTAATGTTAATCAACACAAAAGCTAAGAAATTTGCCAGTTTGATAAACTACAACATTGGTTCACCTGAAAGAGATTTTGCTCCCCAGGAAACACTTAGCAATGTCTATAGACATTTTTGACTGTTACAACCAGGGTTGGGGGCTGCTGTGGATCTCTGGTAGGTAGAGGCCAGGGATGCCACTAAACATCCTGTAATGCATAGGGCAACTCCCTACCCCAAATAAATGTCCAACCTAAAAGATCAGTAGTGTCAAAGTTAAGAAATCCTGGACTAGAAATACCGTCTTGATTTAATTTCTATTTCTTTGATTATTAGTAAGGGTAAGTTATTCTATATGTTTACTAATTAGCTGTATCTTGTACATTTTCTGTTCACATCATTAGTTCATATTTCTCCGCAGTTTGTTCATCTTCCTTATATTAATAAGATATTAACTATTTACTGAGTTCATTTTCATCTGGTTTTTTTCCTCGTAAATTTTGTTTCTTTATAATGAGTATAAATATGTTTGTTTTTTCTACAGTCAGACATAATTTTTTAATTGTATCTAGTCTAAAAAGTTCTTCCCCTACCTGCCCGCCCCTTTCCTAATAATTTCATTTTTATTTAACTTTTTTTTCTTAGGGTTTTATCTTTTACATTTAACTTTTTTTTTTTTTTTGCGGAACGCGGGCCTCTCACTGTTGTGGCCTCTCCCGTTGCAGAGCACAGGCTCCGGACGCACAGGCCCAGCGGCCATGGCTCACGGGCCTAGCCGCTCCGCGGCATGTGGGATCTTCCCAGACTGGGGCATGAACCCACATCCCCTGCATCGGCAGGCGGACTCTCAACCACTGCGCCACCAGGGAAGCCCAACATTTAACTTTTTTAATGCATATGTAAATTATTATAGTATGTATTATGAGATAAGGAATATTTTTTTTCTAAATAATGTCTGGTTTTTCTCCTTTTGAAGAAACATTTGGCTTATAGAACGTATTTTAGGCTCAAGATAACCTTCAAAAAGTGAAGTTTTCCACAGGATCATGCAAGAGAGGGAATGTGCAATTACTCCTTATCTTTCTTAACTATGGAGCGCGATGACATTCCGTCAGGAAGTTAGGTGTTTATAATTCACCCAACTCAGGACAAAGCAGTAGTTACAGATACTACCATGTCAGTCTTGCAGAAATAAGAAATATCAAAGCTGGAAATGGAAATTGTTTGAAGTTTGAGATTAATAACTCTTTACTTAAATTAATGAACTTTCTGATATTATCAGAGAGTTGGGGAAAGTGATACTCAGTGTGTGTGCATGTGTGTATCTGGTAAGAAGGAGGACACAATTTCTAATCAAGACATTAAAAGTGGTTGTCAGTTTATAACATAATACAGACATTTTATGAGTCTCTGATAATACATCAGTTAAGTGAACGAATAGGAATAAGTATAGGTATCTTCCTATTATTGTACAGATGGAGAATGAGTTGGATTCTGCTCGTTCTGAAATAGAACTCCTCAGGAGTCAGATGACAAATGAGAGAATCTCCATGCAGAATCTAGAAGCTTTGCTGGTGGCCAATCGAGACAAAGAATATCAGTCTCAGATAGCACTTCAAGAAAAAGAATCTGAAATTCAGCTTCTTAAAGAACACCTTTGTTTGGCAGAAAGTAAAATGTGAGTTGGTTAGCAATATGATAATATAAAGTCATATTTCTAAAGTTTTGGTACTTTATAGATTAATAGAATTTCAAAGCTGGCGTTTAGACAATTTAGTGTCATAATTTGCTATTAATTAAACTGAGGACCCCAAATATTGTGATTTGTCTAAGATTTAGTACTTATTTCTATTATATGTTTATCTAAATTTATCTAAATTTAAGTTTAACCATCTTTGTTGATTGTTTGGGTATAAATGAACACCTACTGATCTAACATATTGCCTTTAGGAAATAACCAGATTAGAAGAAATTAAGCACTTCTGAAACCAGAAGAATTTTTCCATTTATGGACCCACCTGATAGTGCTACCGTCTTTCCATTTGCCACATAATATTTCCCTATGTACCTGTAAGTGTATGCTGGTTACCTGGAAGAACCGCTGCATTTACAGAATGCTGAAGACTTCCCCCAGAGCATTGATTTTGACTTTTTTTTTTGTGGTACGCGGGCCTCTCACTGTTGTGGCCTCTCACTGTTGTGGCCTCTCCGTAGCACAGGCTCCGGATGCACAGGCTCAGCGGTCATGGCTCACGGGTCCAGCCGCTCCGCGGCATGTGGGATCCTCCTGGACCGGGGCACGAACCCGTGTCCCCTGCATCGGCAGGCGGACTCTCAACCACTGCGCCACCAGGGAAGCCCTGATTTTGACTTTTTATTTTAAGAATCCCTAATACCGTTAGCACCTTGTTTACAAGACTGGAGGATTAGGTGGAAATGCCTGCCTGCATAGTGAATATTTTATTATTAAACATAGTGAATATTTTATTATTAAAATATTAAACTAATATTTTATTATTAAAATATTTTATTATTAAACTTAATATTTTATTATTAAACTCACTTCTCACAAAACTTCATGGGGACCCTTAGCCTCTGTTCTTATCTGTCCAACCTATAACACTTTTTCATCCAGCCTCAACTCTGCCCTCCCATCCGAGCAGGGGACGTGGGGAAGGACAGGAATCATGGTCTCAGGAATCAGCTACTTGTAGGAGCCCCAACTAAGCAAAGGCTGCAAAGCCAGGGCCCGTTTCCTTCAGAAACTGATTTTAGGTTTTGGCAGCTGTGATTGAGTCATTCTTTTCAATCACTGCAGCTGGGCTTTTGGGGTACCTTCAACCAGTTCTGCAGGATCATTTCCTCAAGCCGTAGATGGAAATTGCCTCAGTGAAATGTGCCGACTCTCCCACCTTAAGGGGTACATTCTGTTTTAGACTGGCTGGTGAGTAGTATCAAGTAAGCTTGATAAAGTTGTGTGTTCTTAGTCTCTAAAGTTTAGACTCCAGCAGTCTGTAATGCAGTCCTGAAAGCCAGCAGATAGGATAGGATGTTCTGTGCAAGAAGCATTCACCTCTGTCATCTGCCTCATGGTAGTGTGCCTTATCACAGGGTTTTTGAGGCAGTGTTTAGCCCTAAGGAAGATCCTGTTAAATTGAAGAGATTTTGTTGTTAACAGTAGATATATCAAATTTCATTGCAAGTATATATAAGGCATTTGGTCAATTAAATGTACATATATACACACACATTCATCATGGTGCTAGTGAATTCCAGTATTATATGCACTGGAGTATGCACCTAATACCTTAAAGTACACTTGTAAAAATGATCTGCAGTAAATAAGTAATATAGGTCGATAATAGATAATAGTACCCCTCTAAACATAAAGAAACTGAGACAGAAAAGGTTTAACTAATTGAATGGGGCTGGGACAGCTTAGGCTTTTAGTAGGCTACTTTGCACATTTACTACATCTAAAGCTGGCATATTTTAGATGCACTAATACATCTATGAAAATGACAATTTTGCTTGGATCCAGCTGAGAAACCATTGCCAACGTGGTTTCATGTACTCTAGGAGTCCTAGCCATATTTTACCTGTAATTAACTGTCACTCACATTCTTTTACACAGGGCCATCCAGAGTAGAGATGTGGCCCAGTTCAGGAACGCCATAACGCAGTTGGAAGCTGATTTAGACATTACCAAGAGACAACTAGGGACAGAGCGCTTTGAAAGGTAAGTGTGTCTCTATGCCACGTTCAGCCTGGAAAGCATTGTTCCTTGGATAACCACAGATTTTGGTTATTTCATGATGCTTAGATTTTAAAGCATGATTTGAACTATAGTTCTACGACAGTGTTAATAATGTCGCTGGATATAAAGTTTAGTAAAAGTCTCACTGTTTTGCTTTAGGGAAAGAGCTGTGCAAGAACTTCGCCGCCAGAATTACTCAAGTAATGCTTATCATTTGAGTTCCACAATAAAGCCAAATACAAAATGTCACTCACCAGAACGTTCTCACCATCGATCTCCTGACCGAGGCCTGGATCGATCAGTAGAAGAGTAAGTGGTTTAAGGATCCATTCTTCGGGAACCATATAGCAATAAAAACTGAATATCTGAGGGGGTAAGAAAACTCTGTAACAGTCTACCATTAATAGTGCTATTTAAACATCATTACATAATTAGATATGTAGACATAAAAATAAAGTATTTTGATAATTAGTTTTATATAAATATGTTAAAGAAAGGTCTATTTTATCTAATGTCTACATAAATTATATTTTTAAAATCTGATTTTCTTTTTTTTTCTACATCATACAGTTTTTTCATATACTTTCATTGACAAAATATTGGCTAATTATTACAGCACCATAAAATACATATACTTCAGGAAAATAATAGGCTAATTTTTCAGAGGAAAATATTTTAGATATATTCCTGTATGTCACAAATTTCATAAAAACATTTTTATTTAGAAATAATCTCAACGTTACAAGAAGTTAAAAAAAAAATACAAAGAACATCTGTGCAACCCTTTACCCATACTCACTATTATTAAAATTTTACCGCATTTGCTTTTTCTGTGTTTAGACAACACATGCTGTCTCACGCACTCACATTCTTGCACTTGTTCCTTCGTCTCTCTCTCTCTCTTCTATCACATTATCTTGCTAAATTCTTTTACTTTTTCATTAAGTTTTATAATTGAATCTTTAGGGGTTTCTAGATATACTATCATGTCACCTGCAAAAAGAGATAATTTTATTTCTTCTTTTCCTATATGTATCTCTTGAATTGTATTCTCTAGTTGACTGCATTTGCCAGTATCATCAGAATAATGATAAATAGCTGTAGCAAAAGTGGACATTCTTGGGGCTTCCCTGGTGGCGCAGTGGTTGAGAGTCCGCCTGCCGATGCAGGGGACACAGGTTCGTGCCCCGGTCTGGGAAGATCCCACATGCCACAGAGCGGCTGGGCCCATGAGCCATGGCTGCTGAGCCTGCACATCTGGAGCCTGTGCTCCGCAACGGGAGAGGCCACAACAGTGAGAGGCCCGCGTACTGAAGTGGACATTCTTGTTTTAATTCTGACCTGTGGTGGGAATGCCAGTGGGGTTTGCCCATTAAGTAAGATACTGGCTTTAGGATTGAGGTTTATATGTTTTATGATATTAAGGAAATACTACTCATTACTATTTTTTCAAGACTTTTTATTAGGAAAGGATGTTTTTGTCAAGGGCCTTTTTATCATCTATGAAGATATGGTTTTTCTCTTTAGAACTATTAATATGTGAATTATATTAATAGATTTTCAAGTACTGAACCATCTTTGAATTTCTGGCATAGCCCCTACTTGGTCATAGTATATTATTTTCTTGGTGTTCACTACTATTTCATTTATTTTAGATCTGTGTATCAATATTCGTAAGTGATATTGGTCTGTAATTTTCTCTCTGTGCTATTTTTATCAAGTTTAGATATAAATGTTATATTTGTTTCAAAAAAAGAATTTGAAAATCTTTTGTTTACCGTGCTTTGAAACAAGTTATATAGTTGGGGATTATTTGATCTCTAAAGATTTGGGTGAGTTTACCTGTCAAACCATGTGGCCTTGGTTCTTTTTTTTTGTGGGATGTACTTCCTTAATAACTGTTTCTATGCTTCTTCTGTTTTAAAGCCTTGACACGACTTTTTTTTTTTAATTTATTAATTAATTTATTTTTGGCTGTGTTGGGTCTTCATTGCTGCACGCGGGCTTTCTCTAGCTGCGGTGAGAAGGGGCTACTTCGTTGCAGTGCGCGGATTTCTCATTGCTGTGGCTTCTCTTGTTGCAGAGCATGTGCACTAGGTGTGTGGGCTTCACTAGTTGTGGCACACAGGCTCAGTAGTTGTGGCTTGCGGGCTCTAGAGCACAGGTTCAGTAGTTGTGGCGCACAGGCTTAGTTGCTCCACGGCATGTGTGATCTTCCCGGACCAGGGCTCGAACCCATGTCCCCTGCATTGACAGGCGGATTCTTAACCACTGCACCACCAGGGAAGTCCTCTATTGCTTCTTTGGAAATTGGTCTTTTTAAGCTTTCTATCTCTATTTGCCTAAAAGTTGTCTAGGCTTTCAGTTATCTAGGTTTTCAAATTTATTTGCACAGAAGTAACCAATGCAATATCTTATAAATTTTTAAATTTCTTCTGTATCAATAGTTATATCCTTTGTCATTTCTTATTTGTATGTTTCTTCCTTTTTTTGTTGATTACCTTAGCCTATGGTTTGTTTACTTTGTTCATTGCTTCAAAGAACAAGCATTTTGATTTATTGATTTAATCTGTTTTTCTTTCTTATTAATTTCTGTTTTTATTTATATTATTTCCTTCCTTGTGCTTTTTCATTTACTTTGTTGGGGTTTTTTCCCTAGAGTTTTGAGTTAGAAATTTAATTCATTTATTACCATTCTTTCACTTTTATTGATGTAGATATTCAGAGCTATGAATTTTTCTGTGATCACTGCTTTAAATATATCCCATAGATTCTGATATATGGTGTTTTTGTGATCATTATTTTTCATAAATTCTGTAATTTCTGTTTGTATTTTCACTTTTACCCAAGAGTTATTTGATAGAAAATCTTTTAATTTTCAATGAGAAGAGCTTTTTTGTTTGTTGGTTTTGGTTTCATTTTTAATTCTGAGTGTTATTGCATTGTGATCAGAGACTATTGTCTATAATATTTCTATTTTATGGACACTACTGATTTTTTTTGTACTTTACTGCATGATCAATTTTTGTGAACAGTTCATGTGCACTTGAGAAGATACATTCTTTCTTATCAGAGTATAGTGTAATATACCTAAAAGATTTGCCTTTTTAATTTTTAGTTCTTTTATAATGTCGTTTAATTTTTGTTCACTTGTTTTACTAAGAATGGTGTTTTAAAACCTATTATTAGTATGTTTTTATTTCTTCTTATGTCTCCTATAAATTCTGTTTTATATAGGTGGTTTGCTGTTTTATTTGTGGCATAGATATTCTGAACTATCATATCTTTATTGTGAATGTGGCTTTTATGAAGTGTTATTTTCTGATGCGTTTAATTTTTTTGGAAGGAGGAAGGACTTGACGCCTGCTTTGTCTGGTATTAGAGTTACAACTCCTGTTTCCTTATTGTCTCCATTTGCCTGGTAGATCTTGGTCCATCACTTTATTTTTAACTTTTTTGAATCACTGCATTTTAAGTATCTCACTTCTATATAGTATGGATTTGAGTTTTGCTTTATGAATCATTTTGAAATTTTTTTAAAACAGGTGAATTAAGCTCCTTCATTTTATTGATATAACTTAAATTTGGCCTCAACTCTGTCCTATCATCTTATGTTATGATAACCGTGTTTACTATGTGATATTTACTCTATTTGATTATTCTTCTTTGCTTGTGAACATTTCTTTTGATATTCAAGAAGTTTTGTGTTTCATTATAATGGTTACCTTTCTATTAATACTTTTAATAGTACCCTTAAAGTACCCTTTTTAAAAAATTTTAACTTTTTGCTGTTAGTTTTAAATGGTATCCTTTGACTGCCACCTATTATCCAGACAACAGTCAATGTACTTAATTTACTTTCCCCGAACCACTGATCTGTTTCTTGTTCCTCTAGTGTTGCCTTTTCAAGTTGTCATATAAATGGAATCATGTGTTAAGTAGTGGCTGACTTTCACTCAGCACTACATATCTGAGATTTATCCGGCTTGTTGTATGTATCAGATATTATTGGATATTCCTTTTAACTGCTGAGTAATATTCCATTGTGTGACTGTAACACAGTTTTGTTTTGCTTTGTTTTACTTTTTATTATTTTGAAATCATTACAGCAGTCTCACAGGTAGTTGCAAAAATAGTACAGATAGTCCCACATATCCTTCCCCCAGCTTCCCCAATGGCAAGCCAGGAAACTGACATTGGCATAATTAACCAGTCTATAGGCCTTATTTAGTTTTCACTAGTTTTTACATGTGCTTGTGTGTGTGTGCAGTTTTTTTACACAGAGAACATATGACATCACCACAGTCAATATTCTGAATTGTTCCATCAGCCCCGAGGAACTCATTCCTTCATGATACCCTTTTATGGTCACAGTCCTCTCGTTCTCCTCCCTATTCCTGAGCAAACACTAATTTCTTCTCCAGCTCTATTATTCTGTCCTTTTGAGAATGTTGTATACATGGAATCACACATGGGATGTAAGTTTTTGAGACTGGTTTTTCTCTCTTAGTGCCCAGGAGATCCATCTAAGTTGTGTGTGTCAATAGTTCATTCTTTTTTATTGTTGAATCCATAGTATTCCATGATATGGATGTATCACAGCTTGTGAAAACTGAGTGAAAAAATACATTGTATCTGTTTTCTTACACAGAAGCTGAGGGAAAAATCCTAAGTCTTACCAAATTAATATTAGAACACATTTTTTTATTCATCATGAAATCATTGAGTTGAAAATATTAATCTACATAATTTTTTTCTCTCTTATAGGAATCTTTGCTATAGAGATTTCTGACACGTGAAAAGATTCTTCATATCCTTGGGAGAGGTCAAAGTTTCAAACTGATTTTTTTCTTGCTATATGATTGCATTTATCTTTTGAATGCTTGACAATGTTAAATGAATTTATTAACGTTGTGCCTCTGAATCTCTGTTTTCATGTGCCATATCGCAGTGATCTGAGATGACTTGTAAAAAACAAAAATGCATATGTCTCTTTCTATCCATACAGTAATAGTGAGTGTAAAACCTGCTTACTTCACTATTGAACACTGTTATGTTAACTCTCCGGAGTAAATAAAGAAGATTATAAAAAGGGGGAAAAGCGTTTTTACAAAACTGATTTTTTCTTTGTGATTTATGCTTTCATGGCTGGACAAGTTGCGCCACAATAGGTGCAGTGTACCAATACTGGCCTGGGACCCCATATTCCATTTTGGAACCAACGTGACATTAACTCTAGGCCATAATCTAACTTCAAAGCAGTAGATAGTACGAGTGTGTCAGGGTTTTTAAAGACATAGTGTTGTACCACTAATTAACATACATTTTCTACAATTGTTTACCCTTACTATTTTTAGAAAGGTAGGTGATGCTATATCTGTCAAGAATGTAAAAATTTTTTAAAAGTCTGTATTTTTAATATGTTTTTCTTTAAAATATTAAAATACTGCAGTCAACTTAATTGCCATTTTATTTATTTATTTTTTTGCCTGTGGCAGCTGTCTATAATGTAGAGTACCAAGTTCAGTGGTGTTTCCTTATTTATTCCTTATTTATTCCCTAAAATCTCCTAAATCTCTTACCGTTTCTGTCCATAGACTTTGATTTAATGTTGATATTACAGTCTGAACACTACTGGTAAAAGCTATTTGTACTCTTGCCATTTTAATAATTTTTAAAAAGCCCTGTCATTAATAGTATTCATATGATGCAGACAGTTTCTCATTTTATAGAGTCACTATTCATTATGACTACAGTAATGTAGGATAGTGCCCCGATTTAGGTCTTGTTTATGCATTAGCTCTCTAATGTTTTTCACCATAAATTTATGCTCTATATTCACTTTACTTTGATTTTTAAAACCCTTGAGGTTTACACAGCTAGTTCAGGACAGTTATTACAGATTGGTTTTAAAAATTGAATAATTAAAAATAAGATGTCTTTTTATAAACATGTTACAGAATAATATACAAAAAGTTTTTCTTACTGGTATTAAATAATATACCAATAGATATGCAAAATTAACCTCTGCTAGGTAGCAAAGCATCACAATATTCATTTTAGTCTCTCCACCTCCTAGAAGAGCTGATAAGGAGCTGAGTGTCATCTGTTGCGTGCACTTAACATATATTGGGGTTTTTTAAATTAATTTTTATTGGAGTATAGTTGCTTTACAATGTTGTGTTAGCTTCTACTGCACAGCAAAATGAATCAGCCATACATTATACATATATCCCCTGCCTTTTGGATTTCCTTCCCATTTAGGACACTACAGTGCATTAAGTAGAGTCCCCTGTGCTATACAGTATGTTCCCCTCAATTGTCTACTTTATACATAGTATCAATACTGCGTATGTGTCAATCCCAATCTCCCAGTTCCTCCCACTCCATCCCTTTACCCCTTGTTATTTGTTCTCTACCTCTGTGTCTCTATTTCTGCTTTGCAAATAAGGTCATCTATACCAATTCTCTAGATTCCAAATATATGCATTAATATACAATATTTGTTTTTCTCTTTCTGACTTACTTCACTCTGTATGACTCTCTTTGATATTGTAAGTGGAGAGGGCAGTATGAGGGAGAGGGGCGTGACAGAAATAGAAATGAAGTATGTCAGAAAATATTTCCATACTTGATTAAAAGTATACTGTACTTGACTTGTGCCATTAATTGCAGAATACTTAAAAGGAAAATTATATGGTAAGTATAAAGGGGCCAACATTATCCAAAGGTAGGGAAACCTTAAGTATATTCTATGCTAAAATTCAAAGAAAAGATGATTTCTTATGGTAATATATATTTTTAATTAATTAATTTAATTAATTTGGCTGCATTGGGTCTTCGTTGCTGTGCATGGGCTTTCTCTAGCTGCGGCAAGTGGGGGCTACTCTTTGTTGCGGAGCACGGGCTCTAGGCATGTGGGCTTCAGTAGTTGTGCCACACAGGCTCAGTAGTTGTAGCTCGAGAGCTCTAGGGTGAAGGCTCAGTAGTTGTGGTGCACGGGCTTAGTTGCTCCACAGCATGTGGGATCTTCCTGCACCAGGGCTAGAACCTGTGTTCCCTGCATTGGCAGGCAGATTCTTAACCACTGCACCACCAGGGAAGTCCTTATGGTAATATTTAAGAGCATTTATGGTTTTATTTTATTTTATTTTTTGTTAGTTTCTGCTTTAGAACAAAGTGAATCAGTTATACATATACATATATCCCCATATCTCTTCCCTTTTGCGTCTCCCTCCCTCCCACCCTCCTTATCCTACCCCTCTAGGTGGCCACAAAGCACCGAGCTGATCTCCCAGTGCTATGTGGCTACTTCCCACTAGCTATCTATTTTACATTTGGTAGTGTATTTATGTCCATGCCACTCTCTCACTTTGTCCCAGCTTACCCTTCCCCCTCCCCATATCCTCAAGTCCATTCTTTAGTAGTTCTGCGTCTTTATTCCCGTCTTCCCCCTAGGTTCTTCATGACCATTTTTTTTTTCTTAGATTCCATATATATGTGTTAGCATACGGTATTTGTTTTTCTCTTACTGACTTACTTCACTCTGTATGACAGACTCTAGGTCCATCCACCTCTCTACAAATAACTCAGTTTCGTTTCTTTTTATGGCTGAGTAATATTCCATTGTATATATGTGTCACATCTTCTTTATCCATTCATCTGTTGATGGACACTTAGGTTGCTTCCATGTCCTGGCTATTGTAAATAGAGCTGCAATGAACGTTATGGTACATGACTCTTTGAATTCTGGTTTTCTCAGGGTATATGCCCAGTAGTGGGATTCCTGGGTCGTATAGTAGCTCTGTTTTTAGTTTTTTAAGGAACCTCCATACTGTTCTCCATAGTGGCTGTATCAATTTATATTCCCACCAACAGTGCAAGAGGGTTCCCTTTTCTCCACACCCTCTCCAGCATTTATTGTTTCTAGATTTTTTGATGATGGCCTTTCTGACCAGTGTGAGATGATATCTCATTGTAGTTTTGATTTGCATTTCTCTAATGATTAATGATGTTGAGCATTCTTTCATGTGTTTGTTGGCAATCTGTATATCTTCTCTGGAGAAATGTCTATTTAGGTCTTCTGCCCATCTTTGGATTGGGTTGTTTGTTTTTTTTTTTGATATTGAGCTGCATGAGCCGCTTGTAAATTTTGGAGATTAATCCTTTGTCAGTTGCTTCATTTGTAAATATTTTCTCCCATTCTGAGGGTTGTCTTTTCATCTTGTTTATGGTTTCCTTTGCTGTGCAAAAGCTTTTAAGTTTCCTTAGGTCGCTTTTGTTTATTTTTGTTTTTATTTCCATTTGTCTAGGAGGTGGGTCAAAGAGGATCTTGCTGTGATTTATGTCATGGAGTGTTCTGCCTATGTTTTCTTCTAAGAGTTTAATAGTGTCTGGCCTTACATTTAGGTTTAATCTATTTTGAGTTTATTTTTGTGTATGGTGTTAGGGAGTGTTCTAATTTCATTCTTTTACATGTAGCTGTCCAGTTTTCCCAGCACCACTTATTGAAGAAGCTGTCTTTTCTCCACTGTATATTCCTACCTTCTTTATCAAAGATAAGGTGACCATTTGTGCGTGGGTTTATCTCTGGGCTTTCTATCCTGTTCCACTGATCTATATTTCTGTTTTTGTGCCAGTACCATACTTCTTGATTACTGTAGCTTTGTAGTATAGTCTGAAGTCAGGGAGCCTGATTCCTCCAGTTCCAGTTTTCTTTCTCAAGATTGCTTTGGCTGTTCGGAGTATTTTGTGTTTCCATGCAAATTGTGAGATTTTTTTTTGTTCTAGTTCTGTGAAAAATGCCATTGGTAGTTTGATAGGGATTGCATTGAATCTGTAGATTGCTTTGGGTAGTAGAGTCATTTTCACAATGTTGATTCTTCCAATCCAAGAACATGGTATATCTCTCCATCTATTTGTATCATCTTTAATTTCTTTCATCAGTGTCTTATAGTTTTTTGCATACAGGTCTTTTGTCTCCTTAGGTAGGTTTATTCCTAGATATTTTGTTCTTGTTGCAGTTGTAAATGCAAGTGTTTTCTTAATTTCACTTGCACATTTTTCATAATTAGTGTATAGGAATGCAAGAGATTTCTGTGCATTAATTTTGTATCCTGCTACTTTACCAAATTCATTGATTAGCTCTAGTTGTTTTCTGGTAGCATCCTTAGGATTCTCTATGTATAGTATCATGTCATCTGCAAACAGTGACAGCTTTACTTCTTTTCCAATTTGGATTCCTTTTATTTCTTTTTCTTCTCTGATTGCTGTGGCTAAAACTTCCAAAATTATGTTGAATAATAGTGGTGAGAATGGGCAACCTTGTCTTGTTTCTGATAGTAGTGGAAATGGTTTCAATTTTTCACCATTGAGGACAGTGTTGGCTGTGGGTTTGTCATATATGGCCTTTATTATGTTGAGGAAAGTTCCCTCTATGCCTACTTTCTGGAGGGTTTTTATCATAAATGGGTGTTGAATTTTGTCAAAAGATTTCTCTGCATCTATTGAGGTGATCATATGGTTTTTCTCCTTCAATTTGTTAATATAGTGTATCACATTGATTGATTTGCATATATTGAAGAATCCTTGCATTCCTGGGATAAACCCCACTTGATCATGGTGTATGATATTTTCTTTATTTTTTTTTGCATTACATGGGCCTCTCAGTGTTGTGGCCTCTCCCGTTGCGAAGCACAGGCTCCAGATGCGCAGGTTCAGCGGCCATGGCTCACGGGCCCAGCTGCTCTGCGGCATGTGGGATCTTCCCGGACCGGGGCACGAACCTGTGTCCCCTGCATCGGCAGGCGGACTCTCAACCACTGTGCTACCAGGGAGGCCCGGTGTATGATCCTTTTAATGTGCTCTTGGATTCTGTTTGCCAGTATTTCATTGAGGATTTTTGCATCTATGTTCATCAGTGATATTGGCCTGTAGTTTTCTTTCTTTGTGACATCCTTGTCTGGTTTTGATATCAAGGTGATGGTGGCCTCGTTGAAGGAATTTGGGAGTGTTCCTCCCTCTGCTATATTTTGGAAGAGTTTGAGAAGGATAGGTGTTAGCTCTTCTCTAAATGTTTGATAGAATTCGCCTGTGAAGCCATCTGGTCCTGGGCTTTTGTTTGTTGGAAGATTTTTAATCACAGTTTCAATTTCAGTGCTTGTGATTGGTCTGTTCGTATTTTCTATTTCTTCCTGGTTCAGTCTCAGAAGGTTTTGCATTTCTAAGAATTTGTCCATTTCTTCCAGGTTGTCCATTTTATTGGCATATAGTTGCTTGTAGTAATCTCTCACGATCCTTTGTATTTCTGCACTGTCAGTCGTTACTTCTCCTTTTTCATTTCTAATTCTATTGATTTGAGTCATCTCCCTTTTTTTCTTGATGGGTCTGGCTAATGTTTCATCAATTTTGTTTATCTTCTCAAAGAACCAGCTTTTAGTTTTATTGATCTTTGCTGTTGTTTCCTTCATTTCTTTTTCATTTATTTCTGATCTGATGTTTATGATTTCTTTCCTTCTGCTAGCTTTGGGGTTTTTTGTTCTTCTTTCTCTAATTGCTTTAGGTGTAAGGTTAGTTTTTTTGAGATGTTTCTTGTTTCTTAAGGTAGGATTGTATTGCTGTAAACTTCCCTCCTAGAACTGCTTTTGTTGCATCCCATAGGTTTTGGGTCGTCATGTTTTCATTGTCATTTGTTTCTAGGTATTTTTTGATTTCCTCTTTAATTTCTTCAGTGATCTCTTGGTTATTAAGTAGTGTATTGTTTAGCCTCCATGTGTTTGTATTTTTTACAGATTTTTTCCTGTAATTGATATCTAGTCTCATAGCATTGTGGTTGGAAAAGATACTTGATACGATTTCAGTTTTCTTAAATTTACCAAGGCTTGATTTGTGACCCAACATGTGATCTATCCTGGAGAATGTTCCATGAGCACTTGAGAAGAAAGTGTATTCTCTTGTTTTTGGATGGAATGTCCTATAAGTATCAATTAAGTCCATCTTGTTTAATGTATCATTTAAAGCTTGTGTTTCCTTATTTATTTTAATTCTGGAATGATCTGTCCATTGGTGAAAGTGGGGTGTTAACGTCCCCTACTATGATTGTGTTACTGTCGATTTCCCCTTTTATGGCTGTTAGTATTTGCCTTATGTATTGAAGTGCTCCTATGTGGGTGGATTAAATATTTAAAATTGTTATATCTTCTTCTTGGATTGATCCCTTGATCATTATGTAGTGTCCTTGTTTGTCTCTTGTAATTGTCTTTGTTTTAAAGTCTATTTTGTCTGATATGAGAATTGTTCCTCCAGCTTTCTTTTGATTTCCATTTGCATGGAATATCTTTTTCCATCTGTTCACTTTCAATCTGTATGTTTCCCTGGGTCTGAAGTGGGTCTCTTGTAGACAGCATATATCTGGGTCTTGTTTTTGTATCCATTCAGCCAGTCTATGTCTTTTGGTTGAAGCATTTAATCCATTTACATGTAAGGTAATTATCGATATGTATGTTCCTTTGACCATTTTCTTAATTGTTTTGGGTTTGTTATTGTAGGTCTTTTCCTTCTCTTGTGTTTCCTGCCTAGAGAAGTTCCTTTAGCATTTGTTGTAAAGCTGGTTTGGTGGTGCTGAGTTCTCTTAGCTTTTGCTTGTCTGTAAAGATTTTAATTTCTCCGTCAAATCTGAATGAGATCCTTGCTGGGTGGAGTAATCTTGGTTGTAGGTTTTTCCCCTTCATCACTTTAAATATGTCCTGCCACTCCCTTCTGGCTTGCAGAGTTTCTGCTGAAAGATCAGCTGTTAACCTACGGGGATTCCCCTGTATGTTATTTGTTGTTTTTCCCTTGCTGCTTTTAATAATTTTTCTTTGTATTTAATTTTTGATAGTTTGCTTAATATGTATCTTGACAGGTTTCTCCTTGGATTTATCCTGTATAGGACTCTCTGTGCTTCCTGGACTTAATTAACTATTTCCTTTCCCATATTAGGGAAGTTTTCAACTATAATCTCTTCAAATATTTTCTCAGTCCCTTTCCTTTTCTCTTCTTCTTCTGGAACCCCTATAATTCGAATGTTGGTGCATTTAATGTTGTCCCAGAGGTCTCTGAGACTGTCCTCAATTCTTTTCATCCTTTTTTCTTTATTCTGCTCTGCAGTAGTTATTTCCACTATTTTATCTTCCAGATCACTTATCCATTCTTCTGCCTCAGTTATTCTGCTATTGATCCCTTCTAGAGAATTTTTAATTTCATTTATTGTGTTGTTCATCACTGTTTGTTTGCTCTTTAGTTCTTGTAGGTCCTTGTTAAATGTTTCTTGTATTTTCTCCATTCTATTTTCAAGATTTTGGATCATCTTTACTATCATTATTCTGAATTCTTTTTCAGGTAGACTGCCTATTTCCTCTTCATTTGTTAGGTCTGGTGGGTTTTTACCTTGCTTCTTCATCTGCTGTGTGTTTCTCTGTCTTCTCGTTTTGCTTAACTTACTGTGTTTGGGGTCTCCTTTTCTCAGGCGGAAGGTTCGTAGTTCCCATTGTTTTTAGTGTCCCCAGTGGCTAAGGTTGGTTCAGTGAGCTGTGTAGGCTTCCTGGTGGAGGGGACTAGTGCCTGTGTTCTGGTGGATGAGGCTGGATCTTGTCTTTCTGGTGCGCAGGTCCACATCTGGTGGTGTGTTTTGGGGTGTCTGTGGACTTATTATGATTTTAGGCAGCCTCTCTGCTAATGGGTGGGGTTGTGTTCCTGTCTTGCTAGTTGTTTGTCATAGCGTGTCCAGCACTGTAGCTTGCTGGTCATTGAGTGAAGCTGGGTCTTGGCATTGAGATGGAGATCTCTGGGAGATTTTTGCCATTTGATATTCCGTGGAGCTGGGAGGTCTCTTGTGGACCAATGTCCTGAAGTTGGCTCTCCCACCTCAGAGGCACAGCCCTGATGCCTGGCTGGAGCACCAAGAGCCTGTTATCCACACGGCTTTTGCACCACCCTAGTCTCAAAGCTCCCGCCCCTGCTCCTCAGGCTGGGGGCCCATCGCATTTATTGTTTTAAATGAGATTCTAATTGCTTGAGGTAAATGTGTAATAGCCTATTGATATGGTAAAGACACAATAGAAAAACTGCAATAAAATACAGAATGCAAAAACTATACCAAACATATTCTTTCTTTGATGACAAAGAAATCTCCTGAAAAAGAGCTCTCAGTTTTGAAAAGTCATGTTTAGTACAAAGCATCCACTCTTGCTGAGGTAGGTGTGTTTTAAAAGAGGATTATTAACCCTCTGAGTTAAATATCTCATAGGCACTGAGTCTTGTTACGTCTAAACTCAATTCAACAATGTTTCCTCCTTGTAGTCTCTACCCTGGTTTCCCACCATGGAGTGCCACACCAGCCACTAAGTCAGACACCTGAACCCTGAGGCCAGATGCCACACCAGGTCACTCCCTTCCCTTCTCACTCCACACATTCTGTCAACTTAAATGTCACTTCCTACTATGCAATATTGCTGAAAAAAATTAAAGACCTAAATATGTGGAAAGACATCCTGCATTCATGAATTGGGAGGCTTAATATTCTTAAGAAGAAATATTCTCCCAAACCGTCTTCTGATTAAATACAATCCTTATCAAAACCCCAATGGAGTTTATTTATTTATTTATTTTTTGCAGAAATGGAAAAGCCAGTCCTAAAATTCTTATGGAATTACAAGGGACCCAGAATAGCCCAAGCAGTCTTGAAACAGAAGAACAAAGTTAGAGGATTCACGTTTCCCAATGTCAAAACTTACTGCAAAGCTGCAGTAATCAAAATAGTGTAGTACTGGCATACAGACAGACATAAGGATCAATAGAATAGAATTGGTTTATTCTATTAGCACAGAAATAAACCCATACATCTATGGTCAATTGATTTTTGACAGGGGTTCCAAGACCATTCAATGCGGAAAGAACAGTCTCTTCAACAAGTGGTGCTGGGGGCTTCCCTGGTGGTGCAGTGGTTAAGAATCTGCCTGCCAATGCAGGGGACACGGGTTTGAGCCCTGGTCCGGGAAGATCCCACAGGCCGTGGAGCAACTAAGCCCATATGCCACAACTATGGAGCCTGCACTCTAGAGCCCACGTGCCGCAACTACTGAAGCCCGTGTGCCTAGAGCCTGTGCTCGGCAACAAGAGAAGCCACCACAATGAGAAGCCCACGCACCACAACAAAGAGTAGGCCCCGCTCGCCGTAACTAGAGAGCCCACGCACAGCAATGAAGACCCAATGCAGCCAAAAATAAAATGTAAATACAACAAATAAATTTATTAAGAAAAAAAAGAAAAGAAGTGGTGCTGGGACAACTGGATGACCACATGCAAAAGCATGAAGTTGGATCCTGCCACACACCACATGCAAAAATCAACTCAAAGTGGATCCTATACTTAAGTGTAAGTGCTAAAGCTGTAGAACTCTTTGAAGGAAACATAGAAGCAAACCTTCATGACCTTGCATTTCACAAGGTTTCTTAAATATTACTAAATGACAAACAACAAAAATAGATAAATTGGACTTCATCAGAATTACAGAACCTTGTACATCAAAGGACAGTATCACGAAAATGAAGAGCAGCCCAAGTAATTTGAGAAAATGTTTGCAAATCACACATCTGATAAAGATGTCATATCCAGAATATATATAGAATTTTTACAACTCAACAACAAAAAACAGGTATGCTTTCATACTTCCATCTAATCCATTCTTCACACTGTAATCAAGAAAGTTTTCAAACACAAATATGCTTACTTCTCTCTCTCCTCACACGCACGCTGTGAGTACCAAATTTATCATTAGACTAAAGTCCAATCTCTTCAACATTGCCTTTACAGATCTCTCTGTTTTGTTTTTTTTTAATCTCTTCAACTTCATACCTCACCCCCCACCTTACAATTATATATTATAGTTATTCTGAATTGCTTTCAGTACCTTGAACAGTTTATGCTCTTTTATCTCTCGGCCTTTGCACATGCTGTTTCCTGCCTGGATCACTCCTTTTCCTCTCTCCTATTCCCCTCCCAGCCTGGAAGATTCTTGTTTGTCTTAACATTGTGTCCTCAGCACCTAGCACAGTGCCTGGCACTGATGTGTGCTCAATATTTATTTCTAAAAATGAAATCCTTTTTATTTCTTGCTAATTTCTGTGTATTTTTCTATTCACTATTAATTTCACTTATCCCATGTGTTCCATTGCATTCTTTTTTTTTAACATCTTTATTGGAGTATCCGTTGCATTCTTATTGTATCTTCTTGTTTGTGTGTCATACCTGCTAGACTGTGAGCTCCATGAAGGCAAGAATAGTCTGGTTTATTTATCATGGTACAGACCATGCCAGACTCATGGTGGTTTCCAGTTGATATATATTTACTGAAAGAGTATAAAGCATAGGTGGTTATGATCATAGGTTCTTAAGTCCCACTGCTTGACCTTACGTCATGTTTCTACATAGCTGTGTACTTGGGCAAGTTAGCACTTTCTAAAGTGCTAACTTTTTGTTTTCCTTATCTGTAAAAGGTATATTTATAATAGTACCTAACCCAAAATAGAATCATGTGGTTTAACTGAGATAATATATCTAAAGTGCTTAGTTTCAGTACAATGCCAGATGTACAGTAGGTGGTCAGTTGATGTTTTTATGATTGTTGAATTAATAAAGAAATCTATAGGTTTCAGTATCGAGAGAATACTTGCCTGGGGAAAGAGATTTGTTAGTCCTTAGCAGGTAAGAGATAGGAGATCAAACGAATGAAAAACAAGATAGGGAAAACGAAAAGCAGTTTAGGAAGGGAAAGATTAATCATGGTTTACCAGGTGGCTCAATTGCAAATAGTACTTCGCAGACATAATAATGTAAACACTGAATATAAATATAAACAAAATGAATTAATGAGAGAATGAAGGAATTGGAAAGAAGCAATGTGTAATGAAGGCCTTGGAAAGAAATAAAGCTAAATTCTCTTCCTTTGTGGTGGTAAGTCAATAGCTAATGCCTAAAACTGAAAAGTCAAGAAATAGTGATACAAGTTTGTTATTTAGAGAAAGGGATACCAAAACAATCAGCTAAAAGAGGTAAAACTGGTGGCCTCTGGGAGGGGAAAATGCACAGGTGGAAATAAGGCTGGCTGGAGACTTTTGTCTTAATAACCTTGTGGAACTATCTGAATCTTTTATAATTTTGATTAAAATTAAAACAGAATGTGTAAGTGTTAAGTTTTTATTTTGTTTTAAGAGAGAAGGTGAGAAACAGATCAACAGCTAGAAGGCTTTTGAAGTCTTCTCTAATCCCATCAGCCCTAAATTAGTTTGCCCTTCTGACCTCCCCTTAAAATGTTTACGTTTTTTAGGCCTGTATCACATAATGCCTTGTATTACACCTATTTGAGTAGATGTTTTATAATAGACTTTGAATATTTTGAGGGAAGGGAACATAGTTTCACCCACTTTTATCTTTATCCCCAGCCTTCTCCTGCTCAAAACAGTCCTTTGTACATCACAGGTAGTCTTTAAATATATGTTGAATGGGTTAAAGTGTATTTAGCTAGGTTCCCACTTCACGTGTTTTTGCTTTGTTTCATCAAATACAATACTAGGATCCGGTTTTTAAGTTTTTCCATCTCTAACCATGCTGAAAATGTAAGTGGGTGCTTAATAAATGCTAGGGTGATTCACAGGTGCAGTATCAGATCTCTAGATTTTGAACAAGGTAAGATTGATCAGTATGCCAAAACTCATTTTCCGAAACAACCTACGTTGTTCTAATGTGCTAGAAACATAAACTGGAATGCACACCCTCTATACAGTCTATTTAGTTATCTTCATTTACTTAGTGTCCTTTTCTTTATTTGTACACACCAGGGTCTATTTGTTTGTAGTGTTTTCTGGTGCTGAGAATATACACATTTTGTTCCAGTCCCTCAAAATATTTCCTTTGAGTCAAAGCTCTAGTTCCTCCATCCCCCCTCCCTTCTTCCCTTGCTCCCTCCCTCCCTTTATCCTTCCTTTTAATAGCTTTATTGAGATATTTACATGCCATACAATTCACCTATTTAAAGTATATAATTCGATGGTTTTCAGTATATTCACAGAGTTGTGTCACCATCGTCACAATCTAATTTTAGAACATTTTTGTCACCCAAAAAGAAACAGCATTCCCATTAGCAATCACTCATCCCCCATTCTCCTCCACACACTCAACCCCCTGCCCTAGGCAACCACTAATCATCTTTCCACTTCTATGATTTGCCTGTTCCAGACATTTCACATAAAAGGAACCATACAAACATGTGGTCTTTTGTGACTGGCTTCTTTCACATAGCATATTTTCAGGGGCTTTCTATGCTATAGCAGGTATTGGTGCTTCTTTAATTTTTATTGCTGAATTATGTTCCATTGCATGAATATACTGTATCTTATTTATCCACTCATGAATTAATGAACACTTTGATTATTTCCACATTTTGGCTATTATGATAATACAATGAACATTCATGTACAAGTCTTTGTGTGGATATGTGTTTTCTAACCTCACGGGTAGATACCTAGGAGAGAACTTTCTAGGTCATATAGTAATTAAGGAATTACCAATCTGTTTTTTTTTTTTTTAACATCTTTATTGGGGTATAATTGCTTTACAATGGTGTGTTAGTTTCTGCTTTATAACAAAGTGAATCAGTCATACATAAACATATGTTCCCATATGTCTTCCCTCTTGCGTCTCCCTCCCTCCCACCGCTCCAGGCTGTCACAAAGCACCGAGCCAATATCCCTGTGCCATGCGGCTGCTTCCCACTAGCTATCTACCTTACTACATTTGTTAGTGTGTATATGCCCATGACTCTCTCTTGCCCTGTCACAGCTCACCCTTCCCCCTCCCCATAACCTCAAGTCCGTTCTCTAGGAGGTCTGTGTCTTTATTCCTGCTTTACCCCTAGGTTCTTCATGACATTTTTTTTCTTAAATTCCATATATATGTGTTAGCATACGGTATTTGTCTTTTTCTTTCTGACTTACTTCACTCTGTATGACAGACTCTAGGTCTATCCACCTCATTACAAATAGCTCAATTTCATTTCTTTTTATGACTGAGTAATATTCCATTGTATATATGTGCCACATCTTTATCCATTCATCCGATGATGGGCACTTAGGTTGTTTCCATCTCTGGGCTATTGTAAATAGAGCTGCAATGAACATTTTGGTACATGACTCTTTTTGAATTTTGGTTTTCTCAGGGTATATGCCCAGTAGTGGGATTGCTGGGTCATATGGTAGTTCTATTTGTAGTTTTTTAAGGAACCTCCATACTGTTCTCCATAGTGGCTGAACCAATTCACATTCCCACCAGCAGTGCAAGAGTGTTCCCTTTTCTCCACACCCTCTCCAGCATTTATTGTTTCTAGATTTTTTGATGATGGCCATTCTGACTGGTATGAGATGATATCTCATTGTAGTTTTGATTTGCATTTCTCTAATGATTAATGATGTTGAGCATTCTTTCATGTGTTTGTTGGCAGTCTGTATATCTTCTTTGGAGAAATGTCTATTTAGGTCTTCTGCCCATTTTTGGATTGGGTTGTTTGTTTTCTTGTTATTGAGCTGCATGAGCTGCTTGTAAATTTTGGAGATTAATCCTTTGTCGGTTGCTTCATTTGCAAATATTTTCTCCCATTCTGAGGGTTGTCTTTTGGTCTTGTTTATGGTTTCCTTTGCTGTGCAAAAGCTTTGAAGTTTCATTAGGTCCCATTTGTTTATTTTTGTTTTTATTTCCATTACTCTAGGAGGTGGGTCAGAAAGGATCTTGCTGTGATTTATGTCATAGAGTGTTCTGCCTATGTTTTCCTCTAAGAGTTTGATAGTTTCTGGCCTTACATTTAGGTCTTTAATCCATTTTGAGCTTATTTTTGTGTATGGTGTTAGGGAGTGATCTAATCTCATACTTTTACATGTACCTGTCCAGTTTTCCCAGCACCACTTATTGAAGAGGCTGTCCTTTCTCCACTGTACATTACTGCCACCTTTATCAAAGATAAGGTGTCCATATGTGCATGGGTTTATCTCTGGGCTTTCTATCCTGTTCCATTGATCTATCTTTCTGTTTTTGTGCCAGTACCATACCGTCTTGATAACTGTAGCTTTGTAGTATAGTCTGAAGTCAGGGAGCCTGATTCCTCCAGTTCCTTCTTTCATTCTCAAGATTGCTTTGGCTATTCGGGGTCTTTTGTGTTTCCATACAAATTGCAAAATTTTTTGTTCTAGTTCTGTGAAAAATGCCAGTGGTAGTTTGATAGGGATTACATTGAATCTATAGATTGCTTTGGGTAGTAGAGTCATTTTCACAATGTTGATTCTACCAATCTGTTTTCCAAGCAGCTGCACTACTTTGCATTCCCATCAGCAATGTATGAGGGTTTCAATTTCTCCACATCCTCACCAACAGTTGTTATTATCAGCCTTTTTTTTTAAATAGCCATCCTAGTGGTTGTGAAATGGTATTGTTTTGACTTACATTTCCCTAATGGCTACCGATACTGAATATCTTTTCATGTGTTTATTTGACATTTGTCTGTCTCCTTTGGAGAAGTGTCTATTCAGATCCACTTCCCATTTATTAATTGTGTTATCTTTTTATTATTGTTGTAAGTTTTCTTTATTCTAGATATTAGACCCTTATCAGATGTATGGTTCGTAAATATTTCTCCCATTCTTTAGGCTGTCTTTTCACTCTCTTGATGGTATCACTTGTAGTACTAGTTTTTAATTGATCAAGTCCAATTTATGTATTGTTTCCTTTTGTTAGGTGTACTTTTTGGTGTTGTATCTAAGAAAACGTTGCCTAACTCAAGGTCATGAATATTGATTCCTATTTTTCTTCTGAGAGTTTTATAGCTTTAGCTCTTAAGTTTAATTCTATGATTCAGTTGGAATTACTTTTATGTGCAGTGTGAGGAAGGGGTTTGGGTTCATTCTTTCGCTTGTGGATATCCAGTTGTCTGGGCAACATTTGTTATAAAGACCATTCTTTCCCCCATCAAATTCCCTTTGCATCCTGATGAAAATAAATTAATCATAAATGTGAAGGTTTATTTTAGGACTCTCAATTCTGTTCTATTGACCTATATGTCTCTCTTTATGCCGGTACCACCCTGTCACAATTACTATAACTTTGTAGTCAATTCTGAAACCAGGAAGTGTGAGTCCTGCAACTTAGTTCTTCTTTTTCAAGATAGCTTTAGTTACTTTAAGTTGCTTTTATTTCTATATGAATTTTAGGATCAGCTTCTCAACATCTGCAAAAGAGAGTACCTGGTTTTGATAGGAAGTGCATTGAATCTATAGGTCACTTTGGGGAGTATGGCCATCTTAACAATATTAAATCTTCTGATCCATGAATATGTGATATGGATTCTTTAATTTCTTTTGACAATGTTTTGCAGTTTTCAGTGCACCTCTTTTGATAAATTTATTCCAGTTTTTTTCCAGTTTTATTGAGAAATAATTGACATGTATCACTGTATAAGTTTAAGTTATACAGCAAGATGGTTTGATTTACGTATATTGTGAAACGATTACCAAAATAGGTTTATTTAACATCCCTCATCTCAGATAGGTACAATAAAAAGAAAAAAAATATCTCCTGGGGCTTCCCTGGTGGCACAGTGGTTGAGAGTCCGCCTGCCGATGCAGGGGACGCGGGTTCGTGCCCCGGTCCGGGAGCATCCCACGTGCCGTGGAGCGGCTGGGCCCGTGAGCCATAGCCATTGAGCCTGCACGTCCGGAGCCTGTGCTCCGCAATGGGAGAGACCACAATAGTGAGAGGCCCGCGTACCACACACACACAGAAAATCTCCCTGTGAGGAGAACTCTTAAGATGTACTCTTAGCAATTTTCCTATATATCATGTGGAAGTGTTAACTACAGTCATCATGTTGTACATTACATCCTTAGTGTTTATTTATCTTATAACTAGAAGTTTATACCTTTTGATTACCTTTCCTCATTTCCCCCTCCCCCAACCCTTACCTCTGGTAACCACAAATCTGACCAATTTTTCTATAAGTTTGTTGTGGGAGGTTGGGGTTTTTGGTTTTTTGTTTTGGTGTTTTTTAGATCCCACATATAAGTGAGATCATTCAGTATTTGTCTTTCTCTGTCTGACTTATTTCACTTAGCACAATGCCTTCAAGGTCCACCCATGTTGTCGAAAATGGTAGAATTTGCTCATTTTTTTAAATGTTTGAATGTTATTCCATTGTATATACATACCACATTTCCTTATCCATTCATCCGTTAATGGACACATAGGTTGTTTCCATGTCTTGACTTTTGTAAATGATGCTGCTATGAACATGGTGCAGATCTTTCTGAGTTAATGTTTTCATTTGAATATATTCCCAGAAGTAGAATCACTGGATCTTATGGGAGTTCTATTTGTAGCGATAAACTTTCAGAGTATTTCAAAGGAGATTTTTCTTTTATTTCCTCTTTTTTTAAAAAAGGGTATTTTGCTGTATCTACTAATGAAAATAGAAGAATGAAATGATGGTGAGTTTAGTCTATTGATGAGCAGTGAAAAGAATTAGGTCTTTGAAAAGAACATGCACTTGATGGGCACCCAGATTCATGGATAATAAGAGTTCCTTTCTTTGGACTGTGATTGGAGAGCTCACCTTTATTACTTTCAGTTAAGGTGGGCAGAGATGTGGCAGAGAGAGTCAAACAAGGAGCCAATGAAGCCAAGGAGAGAAATTTTAGAGGCCCCGATGCACAGGGAAGCTCTCCTTGTGAGAAAGGTCGGCTTTTCAGCTGGGAAACATGCTCCTGGTATCCTTTCTGAGCCCCTTCTCTTTCTATAAGTCTATGATTTAATGTTGGGGAAAACCTACTATTCTTTTTTTAAAAATTTAGGTATAATTGACATATAATGTTATATTAGTTTCAGGTATACAATATACTGATTCAGTATTTGTCTACATTGTGAAATGATTAACACGGTAAGTCTAGTTAACATCCATCACCATACCTAATTTCTTATGATGAGAACTTTAAAGATTTACTCTTAGCAATTTTCAAATATGCAATATGGTATTATTAACTGTAGTCACCATGCTGTATATTACATCCCCATGACTTATTTATTTTACAACTAGAAGTTTGTACTCTTTGACCCCCTTCATTTAGTTTGCCCACTTCCTCCCCAGCCCACTGCCTCTGGCAACCACCAATATGTTCTCTGTATCTACGAGCTCATTCTTTTGTTTTTGTTTTGTTTTGGTGAGATCATACAGTATCAGTCTTTCTCTGTCTGACTTATTTCACTTAGCATAATGCACTCAAGACCTATCCATACTGTTGCAAATGGCAAGATTTCCTTCCTTTTTACTGCTAAATAATATCCCATTGTATATACATGCCACAACATCTTTATCCATTCATCCATCAATGGACACTTAGGTTGTTTCCATATCTTGGCTACTGTAAATATTGCTGAAATGAATATGGGGGTTCATTTTCATTGCATTTTCTTTGGATAAATACCCAGAAGTAGAATTGCTGGATCATATGGTACTTCTATTCTTAATTTTTTGAGGAACCTCCATATTGTTTTCCATAGTAGCTGCACCAATTTACATTCCCACCAGCAGTGCACATTCCTTCCTTTTGTCCACATCCTCTCCAACACTTGTTATCACTTGTCTTTTTTTTGTTTTGGAAGATTTTTAATCACAGTTTCCATTTCATTACTTGTGATTGGTCTGTTCATATTTTCTATTTCTTCCTGGTTCAGTCTTGGAAGGTTATACCTTTCTAAGAATTGTCTGTTTCTTCCAGGTTGTCCATTTTATTGGCATAGAGTTGCTTGTAGTAGTCTCTTAGGATGCTTTGTATTTCTGCAGTGTCTGTTGTAACTTCTCCTTTTCCATTTCTAATTTTATTGATTTGAGTCCTCTCCCTCTTTTTCTTGATGAGTCTGGCTAACGGTTTACCAATTTTGTTTATCTTCTCAAAGAACAAGCTTTTAGTTTTATTGATCTTTGCTATTGTTTTCTTTGTTTCTGTTTCATTTATTTCTGCTCTGATCTTGATCATTTCTTTCCTTCTGCTAACTTTGGGTTTTGTTTGTTCTTCTTTCTCTAGTTCCTTTAGGTGTAAGGTTAGATTGTTCATTTGAGATTTTTCTTGTTTCTTGAGGTAGGCTTGTATAGCTATAAACTTCCCTCTTAGAACTGCTTTTGTTGCATCCCATAGGTTTTGGATTGTCATGTTTTCATTGTCATTTGTATCTAGGTATTTTTGGATTTCCTCTTTGATTTCTTCAGTGATCTCTTGGTTATTTAGTAACGTATTGTTTAACCTCCATGTGTTTGTGTTTTTTACGTTATTTTCTCTGTAATTCATTTCTAATCTCACAGTATTGTAGTCAGAAAAGATGCTTGATATGATTTCAATTTTCTTAAATTTACTGAGGCTTGATTTGTGACCCAAGATGTGATCTATCTTGGAGAATGTTCCGTGCACACTTGAGAAGAAAGTGTAATCTGCTGGTTTTGGATGGAATGTCCTATAAATATCAATTAAATCTATCTGGGCTATTGTGTTATTTAAAGCTTCTGTTTCCTTATTTATTTTCATTTTGGATGATCTGTCCATTAGTGTAAGTGAGGTGTTAAAGTCCCCCACTATTATTGTGTTACAGTTGATTTCCTCTTTTATAGCCGTTAGAAGTTACCTTATGTATTGAGGTGCTCCTATGTTGGGTGCATATATATTTATAATTGTTATTTCTTCTTCTTGGATTGATTCCTTGATCATTATGTAGTGTCCTTCCTTGTCTCTTATAACATGCTTTATTTTAAGGTCTATCTTATCTGGTATGAGTATTGCTACTCCAGCTTTCTTTTTTTTTTTTTTTTTTTTTGCGGTACGCAGGCCTCTCACTGTTGTGGCCTCTCCTGTTGCAGAGCACAGGCTCCGGATGTGCAGGCTCAGCGGCCATGGCTTATGGGCCTAGCCACTCTGTGGCATGTGGGATCTTCCCGGACCAGGGCATGAACCCATGTCCCCTGCATCAGCAGGTGGACTCTCAACTACTGCACCACCAGAGAAGCCCCCAGCTTTCTTTTGCTTTCCATTTACATGGAATATCTTTTTCCATCCCCTCACTTTCAGTCTGTATGTGTCCCTAGGTCTGAAGTGGGTCTCTTGTAGACAGCATATATATGGGTCTTGTTTTTGTATCCATTCAGCAAGCCTGTGTCTTTTGGTTGGAGCATTTAATCCATTCATGTTTAAGGTAATTATCGATATGTGTGTTCCTATGACCATTTTCTTAATTGTTTTGGGTTTGTTTTTGTAGGTCCTTTTTTTCTCTTGTGTTTCCCACTTAGAGAAGTTCCCTTAGCATTTTTTGTAGAGCTGGTTTGGTGGTGCTGAATTCTCTTAGCTTTTGCTTGTCTGTAAATCTTTTGATTTCTCTGTCGAATCTGAATGAGATCCTTGCCGGGTAGAGTAATCTTGGTTGTAGGTTCTTCCCTTTCATCACTTTAAGTATATCATGCTGCTCCCTTCTGGCTTGTAGAGTTTCTGCTGAGAAATCAGCTGTTAACCTTTTGGGAGTTCCCTTGTATGTTATTTGTCATTTTTCCCTTGCTGCTTTCAATAATTTGTCTTTAATTTTTGCCAAATTGATTACTATGTGTCTCAGCGTGTTTCTCCTTGGGTTTATCCTGTATGGGACTCGCTGCGCTTCCTGGACTCGGGTGGCTATTTCCTTTCCCATGTTAGGGAAGTTTTCGACTATAATCTCTTCAAATATTTTCTCAGGTCCTTTCTCTCTCTCTTCTCCTTCTGGGACCCCTATAATGCGAATGTTGTTGCATTTAATGTTGTCCCAGAGGTCTCTTAGGCTGTCTTCATTTCTTTTCATTCTTTTTTCTTTATTCTGTTCCACAGCAGTGAATTCTGCCATTCTGTCTTCCAGGTCATTTATCCGTTCTTCTGCCTCAGTTATTCTGCTATTGATTCCTTCTAGTGTAGTTTTCATTTCAGTTATTGTATTGTTCATCTCTGTTTGTTTGTTCTTTAATTCTTCTAGGTCTTTGTTAAACATCTCTTGCATCTCCTCGATCTTTGCCTTCCATTCTTTTTCTGAGGTCCTGGATCATCTTCACTATCATTATTCTGAATTCTTTTTCTGGAAGGTTGCCTATCTCCACTTCATTTAGTTATTTTTCTGGGGTTTTATCTTGTTCCTTCATCTGGTATATAGCTCTCTGCCTTTTCATCTTGTCTATCTTTCTGTGAATGTGTTTTTTGTTCCACAAGCTGCAGGATTGTAGTTCTTCTTGCTTCTGCTGTCTGCCCTCTGGTGCACTTGTCTTTTTGATAATAGCCATTCTAACAGGTATGAGGTGATATCTCATTGTGGTTTTGATTTGCATTTCCCTGATGATTAGTGATGTTAAGTATCTTTTCGTGTACTTGTTCATCATCTGTATGTCTTCTATGGAAAAATATCTATTCAAATCTTCTGCCCATTTTTTAATCCAATTTTTTGTTTTTGCTATTGAGTTGTATGAGTTCTTTGTGTATTTTGCATACTAACCCCGTATCAGAGATAGGATTTGCAAATATTTTCTCCCGTTTGGTAGGTTGCCTTTTCATTTTGTTAATGGTTTCCTTGGCCGTGCAAAAGCTTTCTGTGTTCTAAATTTCTTCTTGCTGCACTTCCAGGAAATTTTGCATCTTACACTTACACATTTAGTAAAATGAAGACCAAATTTCATAAAGACTCAACAAACAAGAGAAGATAAAATATAGAAAATATCCCATTTTGTCCCTAGGATGAAGAATTATTATCTTATGTTTACTTTGCTTCTGGAGGTAAGGTTAATTACAGGTAAGGTAACATGAGCTGTTATCTATTAAGACAAATACAGTGTCCTGTTTTAGGTTTAAGGGGAAAAAAATCTATCTTCTGCTTGCTGCCTCTTTATATGTGTTTTGTTGAGCTGGACTTAAACCAGTTTTATCTCAGTAGGAAACAGACATTATAGTAATTATTAATACATTTGCATCATCTCTTAGGCTATAGCGTCTGATATAATAGAGAGGCCATTTTGCAATATTCTGAAAGAGAAGACTTCAGACTCCTTGATATGGCGGAAATCCCTTCTGCTTCCTCAGTTTTCTTAACAGGCTATGGAATTGCAGGGATTGCTATTAAAGGACCAGTTTCTTTAATGATGTTTCCATCAAAGTCAAGGCAATTGGAAGTACGCCTAGCTCAAGGGCAGCTAATTAACTCCATCTGTGCATGTCTGTACTTCAGGATAACAGCCTCTAGACAAATAGACCTATGGTTTGGCTTCCTACTAATGAGAGTGATGGAGAGAATCAGGAATATGCCTCACGGTCATCTTGTTTTCAGAGGAAAGTGTTTTTATCTGTATTTAAGTGTAACCTTCATTTGATATTTACTTTCATATAGTTCTTCCTGTTTTTCTTTCATTGTACTGTTGCAGCATTTTCCGCCAATTCACACTCAAGTACCAGTGACTTTGATAGAGTAGATGTTCAATAAATATTTGCTGAATGAACAAATGAGTGAGACCTACGTTTTATATTCATCAGGATGAAAGGTTTGCCTCAGTACTTCCCTGTAGCTCCAAGAACTCACTGGAACTGCGCTCCAGTGCAGGCAGCCTTAGTATGTTTCCCTCACTGCAGCCAAATGGCTGGTAAAGACTCTGCTCGGCTGAGGGATTCTCTTCAACTGCATTTACATTTTTGAAACATGGCCCACTTCTCTCCACCTTCTAAAAATTTCTAGCTAAACAAAACACAGCTTTAATGCATTTATGTAGTTATTTATAATAATAATTTCCTCAGAAAAAAGCAGACAGTGGGTTTTTTCAGAAGCGAGTTAAAGGCAGATCTGAAGAACATGGTCACAGGTGGGAAAAAATTCAAGATCTTTTCCTTAGCAGCCCAGAGTTGTAAAATTCAATAATCAAGTTAATCCATGATGAAACAAGTCCCTTTGACCATTTTCAGGACTTCCATTTGGAAGTGGACAGTTAATCCTGGGCTTCATAGGCATTAGTACAAGGACTTGATTGCCTCTATTAGAAAAAAGCTGTATTGAATGACTTAAAAAAAAACCCTTAATAACTACACAGACTAGTGAAAACTTTTTATAATAAGTAATTGAAAGTTATGGGTTTATGTATAAACTCACAGAAATTTATACATTATGTGTCCACATAAACCCAGGACTTTCAATTTCCTATTGCAAAAAAATTTCCATGTGTTAAAAAGTTCTAAACTGTGTTTATGATCAGAATTTTACACTTGCTGTGGATAAAAAAAAAAGATTTTTTCTTCCAATTCTGTACCTTGATTGAATTTTGGCTACTGCTATAACTGATCTACATTTGATTATTGCAGCCCCCATTGTAGCATCTTTCAAATCCCTCTGCTTACCTACAAACCTCAGTCACTTGTGAAGTTTGAATTGTTCAGAGACAAGGATTTTCTGCAAGTAGATCAAAGATAAATGACTTCAGGTTTCACTAAGCTCCCATCTGGCAGTACGTTAGCCTTTAAAGGTTTTGAAATAAACACCTTCACTGGGGCAAGTGGTTAATTCATACATGAAGCAATAGAACAGTATCTCCCTTTATAGCAGTGAATGGCAGATTGACACAGGTAAATTCTGATGAGAAAGAATGAATAGGAATCGTCCATTTGAGGAGTTTCCACAGATCATCAGAACCAGACAGGGTAGACTGTTGTCCCTCTCTGTGTTTCTCTGTGCTTCTTTCTTTGTGCTCTGTTGTTCATTGTCTCAGAGCTCTCTGGGGTAAAATAGAGCAGACATCTCTGGATTCTACAATGAGAAGTAGGACTTTTTCTTTTCTGGCAAAATGTCTTTGTGACTATGATCTTATAGGATCATAAACCTGATATTGTGATATGCCAGATACACTGAGAAAGGCTAGAAAATGTCACCTATAGGGATAAGGGAAGTATTTGATCCCAATTTTCTGTATTTCATTATTAGAAAAATCTAGTAATAAAAAAATAAAATCTTAGCAGTACTTCATAGAGTGCATTTTTGGTGGTAAAGTATAACCACGTAGAAGAGTACAATGAATTATCACAAATACCCATAAAACCACTGTCTGGCTGGGTCAAGATCCAGGACATTTCCAGCATCTCAGCAGTTTCCCTGGTACCCCGTCCCAATCACTCTTCCTGTCTTGCCAAATAACCAGAGTCCTGATTTCTAAGACAAATAGTTCAGTTTTACCTATTTGGAAACTTTTTATAAATGGAATCCTAGGGTATGTATTGTTATTTCCTTTTTTTTCACTCAATATTTTGTTTCTGAAATTTACCCATGTTGCTAAATGTAATAATAGTTTCAGGGTTTTTTCATTTTCATTGTTGTGTATTATTCCATTTTACAAATATGAGACTATTTATTTATTATTTGGGCTGCTGAGACTTCCCTGGTGGCGTAGTGGTTAAGAATCTGCCTGCCAGTGCAGGGGACACAGGTTCGAGCCCTGGTCCGGGAAGATCCCACATACCGTGGAGCAACTAAGCCCGTGCGCCACAACTACTGAGCTCGCACGCCTCAAGGAGAGAGCCCACGTACTGCAAACTACAGAGCCCACACGCTCTGAAGCCCACGTGCCATGACTAGAGAGAAGCCCACATGCCACAACGAAGACCCCACGCCGCAACTAAGACCTGACGCAGCCAAAAAATAATAATAATAAATAAATATAAAAAATAAAATAATGTCCAATTTATCAGTTATTTCCTCTATGGATGTACATTTTTTTCTGTCCTATTTAAGAAAATTTTTCCTACCTGAAGTTTGCAATGGTGTCTCATATTTTCATCTATAAACATTATTTCTTGTTAATTTTACAACAGTCCATCTGGAATTGACTTTTGTGTAGAATTGAGGAAAGCGTTGAGATTTTAAAAATTTCATATAGATTTCCAATTAACTCAGCACTATGTGTTGGAAAGACTGTTGTTGGTTTTTTTAACATCTTTATTGGAGTATAATTGCTTTACAATGGTGTGTTAGTTTCTGCTGTATAAAAAAGTGAATCAGCTATACATATACATATATCCTCATATCTCCTCCCTCTCGTGTCTCCCTCCCACCCTCCCTATCCCACACCTCTAGGTGGTCACAAAGCGCTGAACTGATCTCCCTGTGCTATGCAGCTGCTTCCCACTAGCTATCTATTTTACATTTGGTAGTGTATATATGTCCATGCCACTCTCTCACTTCGTCCCAGCTTACCCTTCCCCCTCCCCATGTCCTCAATCCATTCTCTATGTCTGCGTCTTTATTCCTGTCCTGCCCCTAAGTTCTTCAGAACCTTTTTTTTTTTTTAGATTCTATATATATGTGTTAGCATACAGTATTTATTTTTCTCTTTCTGACTTACTTCACTCTGTATGACAGACTCTAGGTCCATCCACCTCTCTACAAATAACTCAATTTCATTTCTTTTTATGGCTGAGTAATATTCCATTGTATATATGTGTCACATCTTCTTTATCCATTCATCTGTCGATGGACACTTAGGTTGCTTCTATGTCCTGGCTATTGTAAATAGAGCTGCAGTGAACAATGTGGTACATGACTCTTTGAATTCTGGTTTTCTCAGGGTATATGCCCAGTAGTGGGATTGCTGGGTCATATGGTAGTTCTATTTTTAGTTTTTTAAGGAACCTCCATACTGTTCTCCATAGTGGCTGTATCAATTTACATTCCCACCAACAGTGCAAGATGGTTCCCTTTTCTCCACACCCTCTCTAGCATTTATTGTTTGTAGATTTTTCTGATGATGGCCATTCTGACTGGTGTGAGGTCATACCTCATTGTAGTTTTGATTTACATTTCTCTAGTGATTAGTGATGTTGAGCATTCCTCAGAATGGGAGAAAATATTTGCAAATGAAGCAGCTGACAAAGGACTAATCTTCAAAATTTACAAGCAGCTCATGCAGCTCAATATCAAAAAAACAAAAAACCCGATCCAAAAATGGGCAGAAGACCTAAATAGACATTTCTCCAAAGACAATATACAGATTGCCAAGAAACCCATGAAAAGACTGTCTTTTCCCCATGGGTTTGCATTACTACTTTGTCCTATGAAGTGCCAAAATAGGTGTGTCTTTGTTTTTGGACTCTCTATACTATTTCACGGGTCTATTTTTCTATCTGACAAATACCTCATTGTTTTAATTACTGTATCTTTACAATAAAGTTTTGCTATCCACTATAGCAGATCCTATCATGTTATTGTTCTTCTTCAAAAGTATCTTGACTCTTTTTCTTGTGTATTTCCATATAATTTAAAAATCATTTAGTGAAGTTCCATATAAACTTGTTATGATTTTTAACGTACTAGTTACATCAAATTATGGATACATTTGGGGAGAACTGACATCTTTCTAATACTGAGTCTTCTAGTCCATGAGCATATATTTTTCTATTTATTTAATTTTTCTTGGTAATATTTCATAGTTTTCTGTGTGAAGGTGTTGATACACTCATTTTAAAATATTTTTAGGTATTTGAATTTTTTGATGCATTTATACATGAATGTGTGTCATTTTTAACTTCTTGCTGACGTATAAAACTTATTTGAATTTTGTATTTTGACCTTGTACTGATTTAGCAACCTTGCTAAAAGTCATTTATTCTTTCTAATACTTTAGCGGTAAATTCTTTAGGACCCTACATATTCAATCATATCATCTGTGGAAAAAACCATTTTTATTGTCACAATACCTGTACTTCTAATTTTTTCTGGATTTAGTGCATTGGCTAAGACCACCTATATGAAGCTGAACAGAAGTGGTGATAATGGATATTTTTGTCTTCTTTATAATCACAAAGGGAAAGTTTTCAGCATTTCACCATTAAGTATGATACTTGCTGTGGGTTAGTGGCCTTTTTTTTTTTTTCAAAGATACTATTTATCAGATTAACAAAGTTAATTACAGTTCCTAATTTGAGAGATTTAATCCTTGAATGGATGTTGAACACTATCAAATGTTTTTCTGCATCTATTTTGATTATCATATTACTTTCTCCTTTATTATGTTGACTGATTTTCAAATATTAATTTAACCTTGTTCTCCTGGAATAAAGTCAACTTGGGTTTCACATGGAACCTTTTTATATACAGCTAGATTTGATTTGCTAATATTTTATTTGATAAAACTGAATGAAATTGAGTTGTGTAAAATTTCATCCTCATAATGGCCTTATCAGGTTTTGGTATTAAGATTAAGTCAGCCTCAAAGAATAAATTAGGAACCTTGTATTTTCTGGAAGAGCAGTATAAGAGTGAAATGATTTCTTCCTTAAATGTTTAGTAGAATTACATTGGTGAAGCCCCTGGGCCTGTAGTTTCCATTGTAGGAAGGTTTTCAATTACAAATTCATCTTCTTTAATAGTAATAGGACTCTTCAGATATCATTCTTCTTAAGTCAGTTTTAGTTATTTGAATTCTTTTTTTAGGAATTTGTCCATTTAATTTAAACAAATTTTTAGACATAATATTGTTCATAAAATCCTGCAACTATCTCTTTCATGTAACAGGATCTACATACCCCCTTTTTCATTCCTGATGTTGACTATTTTTGCCTTCTTTCTCTTGTTTTTTTCAAAGTCAGTCTCACCGGGAATATATCAGTTTTATTAATCTTTTCAATTTCTGGCTTTGTAGATCCTTTCTACTGTGCTTTTTGTTTTCTATTTCACTAATTTCTTCTCTTTTTTTCTATTTTCCATTTTGGGTATAATTTGCTACTATTTTGCCTAGATTCTTTTTTTTTTTTAAAGATTTTATGAGCATGGCTTTTAATTTATTTATTTTATTTTTGGGTGTGTTGGGTCTTCGGTTCTGTGCGAGGGCTTTCTCTAGTTGCGTCGAGTGGGGGCCACTCTTCATCGTGGTGCGCGGGCCTCTCACTGTCGCGGCCTCTCTTGTTGCAGAGCACAAGCTCCAGATGCGCAGGCTCGGTAGTTGTGGCTCATGGGCCTAGTTGCTCCACGGCATGTGGGATCTTCCCAGACCAGGGCTTGAACCCGTGTCTCCTGCATTGGCAGGCAGATTCTCAACCACTGTGCCACCAGGGAAGCCCTGCCTAGATTCTTGAGTATGGATGCTCAAATTGTGTTTTCAGTCTTTCTTCTTTTCTAACGTATGTGTTTTGAACAAGTAATACTTTTCCACTAAGGCAAAGTATTTAGGTGTATCTCACAAGTTTTGATATGTAATATTTTCATTCATGACTGGTTAAAAATATTTTCTGATTTCCATTGTGATTCCACTTTGACCCACAGATTATTTTAATTATATTTCTTAATTACCAAATATTTAGGGATTTTTTATTATACACATTCTTGTGTGTGTCTAGTGGCTTTGATTTGCATTTCCCAAGTATATAATTTGCAAATATTTTGGTTACCTTTCTATTTTCCTTTAATTTATTGGGATTCTAACGTCCGTTTACGGAACAGAGGTCTGGTGACATCTATGATATGCTATGAAATTCTGATATGAGGAGGTAGTTTTGGAAGCAAAATTCAGTGGTCTAGCTGTTTAACGGCCAACACTTCCAGAAAATCCTTTTATGCAATATTTATGTAACCTTTTGTATCCAGGAACTAAAGGAGCATACTTTATATGCGTTCATACAGTTCTATTAAAACATATCTGCTACAGTGGTTTCTGTACAATATGGTACAAAGAATAAAATATATTTTTAAAGACTTTTTGTATATTTTACTTTTAAGTAAAAGTTACTTAAAAGTGTAACATTTATCACTTTTTACTTTCTTGATGGTGTACTTGGAAACACGCAAGTTTATAATTTTGATGAATTCCAACTTCTCTTTTATCACTTGTGCCTTCAGGTATCATATATAAGCAATCAGTCCTGAAATCAAGGTCACAAAGATTTACCCCTGTGTTTTCTGCTAAGAGTTTTATAGTGTTAGTCTTACATTATGTCTATCATTCATGTGAGTTAATTATTGAGTACCACACTGTCGATTTCTTTAGCTTTGCAGTAACTTTTGAAACTGGGAAGTGTGAGTTCTCCATCTTTTTCAAGATTGCTTTGGCTGCCCTGGGTTGCTTGTATTTCCATATGAATTTTAGGATCAGCTTGTCCTGCTGCAAAAAAACAAACAAACAAAAAAAAAACAAGCTGGGTTTCTGATAGGCACTGCATTAAATTTGTAACTCAATTTGGAGAGTGTTGCCATGTTAAAGATACTAAGTCTTCTGATCCATGATCATGGGCTATCTCTCCACTTACTTAGGTCTCAATTTCTTCCAGTGATGTTTTTCAGTTTTCAGTGTACAAGTCTATGCTTCTTTTGTTAAATTTATTTCAATGTATTTTATTACTTTTGATGCTATTGTAAATGAATTGTTTTCTTAATGTCATTTCAGTGACATTTTGTTGCTAGTGTATAGAAATACAATTGATTTTTGTATATCGATCTTGTACAGTTCAACATTTCCTGAATTTTTTTTTATTTACAATAATTTTTAGTGAATTCCTTAGGATTTTCTATCTACAGGATCATGTCATCTGCAAACAGAGATTGTTTTACTCTTCCTTTCAAATCTGGATGTCTTTTATTTCTTTTATTTGCCAATTGCCCTGGCTAGTACTTCTAGTACAGTGTTGAATAGAAGTGGTGAGAATAGATACTTTTGTTCCTGATTTTAAGGGGAAAGCATTTAGCCTTTAATTGTGTACGATGTTAGCTTTAGGTTTGTTACAGATGCCCTTTATCCGGTTGAGAAAGTTCTCTTCCATTCCTAGTTAAGTGTTTTTATCATGAAAAGTCCTGAATTTTGTCAAATGCTTTTTTTTCTACTGAGATGCTCATGTGGTATTTGTCCTTTATTCCATTAACATGGTTTATCACATTGATCGATTTTTGTAAGTTCAACCAACCTTGCATTTCTGGGTAAATCCCACTTAGTCATGGTATGTAATCCTTTTGATATGTTGCTGGATTAATTTTGCTAGTATTTCATTGAGAACTTTTGTAGAATTACACATACCCCTGTGAAATGGTGATAGAGGCAGGAAAACCGTAAGCAATACTAGCCACTGACATCCTTGAAGGGATTAGTTTACGAGCATGTTGGTTTATTAGCTGAGGTGTATAGAAGGGGTACCTTTGAATTGGGCCTTGTCTGCAGAAGGCAGGCCTGGGGCATCTGCAGGATAGGTCTCTGAGCTGGAAGAGGACTCGAAGTGCACAAAAAACAAGCTTCACCTACATCACAACTTCGCATGGGTCAGCATTTCAGCACCCCTTATGCCATTTTCTATAGAAGCAACACGGATCAAACAATAGGCAACTAGATATAAAAATACAGTCAATAAAAATTTTCACATATACATGAAATAAATCAGACTCACAGACATTTAGAATGGGAAGAGATCGTAGAGATGAAAGTGAAATGCGGAACAGCTGTTTAGAGAGCTATCATGGCAGCAGAGACCCTCCCATTTCTTTGAAGGACATCTCCAGATCTACCTAAGGCCTCAAAAGGCCATACATCATTCCCACTTTCCTACTTTTCCATGGAAACAATGAAGAAATTATTCCTCATCCTACTTTCACTCCAAACACTATTTTTAGTGTTACCATTTGCTACAGAAACATTCCCTTCATTCTTTCACCTGAATGTCATATCATTTCACTGACAGAGCCACGGAAGAGCTGCTCCAGCAGTTAGCAGAAGAGGGTGTATGCTTCGGGTACCAAACTGCCGTATGAACATGTTTTTGTTCATAACTCAGGCAAAAAATAAGGAGCTGCCCAAACAGTGTCAATAAGAAAACCTTTCTGTGATTAAAAAAAACCTACATTTCCTTTTTTACTGTTTGTTTATTTATACTGTATTTGTTATTTACAGTCTATCAAATGAATAAGATGCTGCACTCCTACTAAGTGAATAGGAGTGTTGCTCATTTGTTCTACTAAGAAGATAAGTTTTCCATCAGAATCTTCTGGTGATTTTCAGAGACTGGGAGACTACAGAATCAGTGAGAGGTGAGCAGATGCTGTAACACACCTGCCTTTCGCAAAGCACAGCCAGCAGCGTGTAACCTTGGGCTAGTCACTTTCTAGTCCCCCATAACGTGAGGTTGGAGACTCTGATCTTTAAGATCCTGGACAGATCTCACCTTCCAAGCTGGAATTCCAGTCACGTAGCACACTGTGCTGGGGAGGCAAGACAAGCCCCAGGAAGCTTCATCTAAATGAAAGTCGTGAACTGCATTGGGTACTCAGAAACACAGCAGTGTGTTCATTGGCAGAGCTGATCACTCTTATTCAGTGCCTTGCATTTATACTCCCACATTTGTTCTCCTTGCTTCTAAATTAGTCAGTGTAAAGACTTTCAAAAGATTAGCTGGTTTAAAGCCACATTTGCAAAAGGAGCTATGTGGGCCAGCCCATAAATTGGATCCTTGCTTGCTTTATCTCTCTGGGATAAAACCAAAAGAAAAGAAAAGTGGAGGTTTAGACTTTATAAGCGTAATGAAAGTTCTCATTTCTCTTACCGAAAATATTATTCCATATAAACACAAAATCAGCATTGTTACGGATATTGTTCCAAAATAATCTTCCAGCTTCATCCCCGGTCAGGAAGCTGATGTTTTTGGATAAGAAACTCTTGTTAGGTTAGAGGAAGGGTTAAGTATGAAGGCTCAGGATTTTATGGAAAATGACATTACTACTGATAAGAAAACCAACAAAACTATGATTTTTAGATGGTGTAACAAGAGAATGAACTTTTTTTAAAAAGAGGGAATAATTAAAAATAAATCTTACAAAATTGGGGCAGGTTAAAATAAAACTGAAAGTATTTTTGAGTTCTCAGAAGATACTGTTGTGGACATTCCTGAAAGGCCTATAAATTGCCGAAGGGTATTTAAATGGCTGCCCAAGGCTCTAAAATTTCAGACTGTCAGCGTCTGGCATTTGTCCAAAAAAAAAAAAAAAAAGTGCCTGGGAGAGCCTTAGTTAAGAATCTGAATCCTACATTGAATGATAATTTCCATTTAAAATAATAAGCTTATTCAGCTACGATTGAGCCAAGGCATGTCTAATGGGGTCTCTGCTATAGACTGTGCCAGGGAGTGGGCATGGAGAAATAGACTTTCCAGCTATAAGTCAAGGGAATTCTAAAATAAATTCCATATTCATTTCCTATTGTTGCAGTAACAGATTACCACAAACTTAGTGCTTTAAACAACACAGTTTAATGATCTCACAGGTCTGGAGGGCAGAAGTCTGCTATATGTCTCATTAAGCTAAAAATCAAGGTGTTGGAAGGATTATGTCCCTTCTGGATCCTTGAGGGGAGAATCCATTTCCTTGCCTTTTCGAGCTTCTAGAATCTGCCCACTTTCCGTGGCTTGTGGCCCCTCCCTCCACCTTCAAATTCAGCACTACTGAGCTGAGTCTATCTCATGCCGCCACGTCTCTGGTCTTCAGCTGCTTCCCTCTTCCCTTTTAAGCACCCTTGTGATTACACTAGACCCGCCCAGATAATCCAGGAAAATCTCCCTATTTTAAGGTCAGCTGCTTAGCAGACTTATTTCCATGCCCAGTAACTTTGATTTTCTATGAAAAAAAAGGAAGCAGACCATCTGTTTGGAAGAGTGTGATGGGGGCTGAGAACACGTGGTGCATGAGAGCAGTAAGGGCTAGTTGCTGTGGGGAATGGGAGAAGAAGCTGCCCAGAGAGGAATGAAAGTATTATCCAATTGTGTCATTAAGGCCTTACAACCTAAGAAGCCTTCATACCCTGTGATTAATAGAGCCTCTGACTCATTCACAGCCATTGACCCAGGAACTCCTCTCTGGATCTCTCCTAAAGATATAATTATAAATGCAGACAAACTATGGACACAGATATTTGTCAAAGAATTTTGTATCATACTTTCAAAGGAAAACAATGCAGTAGAGAGATGGTATTTGGTAGTAAGTACTAAAGTTAAACTTACTATATATGTCCTATGACCCAGGATTCCACTCTTGGATAAAACTGAGTACTTATGCCCACCAAAAAACATATATGAGAATGTTCATAGCAGATATATTATAATATCCCAAACTTGGAAAGAATCCAAATGCCTAAGAAGAGTAGAAGGGGTAAGTTATGGTATATCTATGCAGTGGAATACTACACAGCAATACAAAAGGAATGACCTGATACACAGAACATGGATAAATCTCACAGACACTGTGTTGAATAACAGAAGTCAGATACAAAAGAAGACATACCGTATCAGTCTACATATGCCTGTTCATGAGCCTTAACAACACAGATCACTAATCTATGGTAACAGTGTGGAATAGTGGTTAGCTTGGGTATGTGCACTGACTACAAAAAGGCACAAGAAAGCTTCCTGGGATGCTAAGAATGTTCTAGATCTTGATGTGGATGATGGTTGCATGAGAGAAATGATATGTAACCGAAAATTCAAGCTGAACACAGAGATATGTGTCCTTTAGGTCCGTTATACCTCAGAAAACAAACCAAACCAAATCTTGTCATCAAAAACCACTGCCAAGATTTAACCCACCCTGAAACCCTAAGATTGTATGAAATTTATCAACCATGATAAACTTCTAGCAGAACTGTGACCTCCCAGCCCCAGCCAACACTAAGCCAGAATTACTGAATATCCCTACCTCACTAAACCTGAAATACCTTCCTACAGATCAATAAACTGGCCCAAAAGGATAAATAGTTTCTAACTTAGGAAAAAACATTCCATCAGGGAAAACAGAGTGCCCTGAACTTGTTCTGAACGTAAGTCCAGCCTTTCAATCAGACATCTATTTTACAAAAAAATTAAGATCGTAAAGATTTATGAGAAAACATTCAGAACCACTGAAATAAAGGTGTGACCTCAATGCAGAGCCTCGTGACCCTTGTGATGGTCTTGAAAATAGGTAATCACTACTTAGAGCAAAAATGCACAAGCTGCTTGATTGTGTGGACAAAAATGTACCTGCCTGGGTGTGTGGTGGCAGACGATGCCATGTAAACAAAAGACAAGGAAGGAGGACCTCTGACAGTGAGGCAGCTCAGTTCCACCTCTGTCACCAAGGCTCACCTGGGCAACGGGCCTGCTGTCATGAGAAGGTTGACATCTTTTTTCTCCTAGTTGGTTCCTGGCTGGTCCTTGGATGAAATCCTCTGCCCAGGTAGGGATACCTGTGCCTGATGGGGTCTGTATTTTTGGAACCCAACGGAAGACAGGCAGGCTGAGAGTCTTATGAAGACCCAAGAGCAGAAGGCTGGGATGAAGCCCTGTCCTGCAGAAGGGTCTCCTGGGTACCAGCCTGGGCTAGTGAGCCTGGTACCTTTGGCGAACCCCTCTTCAACCCATCAATGACAGCCCTCTGGTGTGACTAAATGATGATTCAGGAAAGAGGAGACTAGACTTAAATACTCTTGTTTTCTGAGATCCCAGAAGCTGCCTCTTCCTGAGTGTGGGCGAGGGTGATTCTCCTTCCCTTTTTAAGCTAAAAGGTGTTTTCAGTTTGCAGCGTTAGATGCCACTTGTAGAAAGGCAGCCTGTTCAGTGCCGAGAGTGCAGACTGTGGGTTCAATCCCTGGCTCTGCCACTTCCTTCCTGCCTGACCTTGGGCACCTCATTCCTCCACAACAGGGAGACGATGGCAGTGCCTTATCTGTAAAATGGGATAATAGCAGGTCTTAGCTCAGGGCTCTCCTGGGGACTGAATGGTTTAAATGAGCGACGAATTGTAAATGGTTTAGAACAGCACCTGCAGTTTGATAAAAATGTGTTCCCTGATCAGGTGCCGTATATTTAAAGGTAGCACAGACTTTTCCTTTTGCCTTGGCGGTGAGGTTCTCCTTCCCCGGGAGGAGGTGTTCAGGGATAGATGAGAGAGATTTTCTGGAGTTCCAGAAAAAACAAACAAACAAAACCAAAATGCAATCCTATGCTCGTAGCTTTATGGTTGTCTGTGCAGGCTTCCAGAAACTCCACGTGGAGACTATTTCCTTGGAACCTTTGGCAAAACTTCACTTTAGCCATTTCTCATCCTGGCTTCAAGGTTTGGTCCAAGAGCCATTATGGAGGTGAAGAGCTCCCTCGAAGGCTGTGTGGAGGAGCCCTGGGGACTGGGTGTGGGGAAGGGACATTCTTCCTTTCAACACTTTTAAAGCATGAAGGTGCTTGCTCTACCAGAAGCCGGTAACTTCCCATTTTCCTAACCTATTCACAAAGCTCCTCACCACTTTCTATTGTGGGTGTTGACACCGTGTTCTTTCCCAGCCTTAACTAATCACCAAGAACTTTGGGTTTTGTCCCCTCAAAACCTCCAGGAACTTCAAAAGCCCCCCACAGCACACACAAATAAAGCCAGAGGTTTAAGATACTCTGGAAACAAATGAAATCCTTGGTTAGAAAGGGAATTTATGAAGTCAATAAATATTTAGTTATAACAAAAAATAAATGTGATTTTGAGGAGCAAGAAACAGAGGCTCAAGGTGGGAGAGGAGAGAAAGGAGTGTAGATTTGTTTGTAGTTGTTCAGTTTAGTCTGACGGTTCTGAAAAAAGCAAACACACACCCCTAACAAAGTCATTGTCTCTGGCTGTCACGAGTCACCTGTCCATCGTGAGGGCAGGTTGTTGACTTGGGGGGCAGTAGACTGATCCACAATATATTTTCGTTCCTTTCACACAGGGAATTTCAAGCATTTAAGGGCAAAGGGGGATTTTAAGAGAATGGCTTGTACCAAAGGGATTATACGAAAAAAAAATTTTTTTGAGTAAACCTCTCTTTATGTGCTCAAGTAAATGAGATCTGTCCTTAGCCTCTTTTCCCTGCCTTTGATTCTTGTGTTTGGGATTTTGATCCCCTTTAAAGCCAGGGGTGGGGAGAGCCCCTTACAGGCTTCCACCCTGGCTCTGCTGCAGATAGTGGTACAAACGCAGGCTTCTCCTGTCCTCAGCGTACGCAGGGAAAATCCCCAAACCCACCACCCCAAGATGTGGCGCGGATTCCGGGCGTGTCCCCATATAACGGCGCTGAGATAGCTGATGATTCAGATGTCGGCTATCACTCGAGTGTTACTCCGTGATGCTAGCATGAGCTCTGCCAGCTAGCATGAGCTCTTCCAGCTGGCATGGAAGTTTCTCAAGGGTCAGCTGTCGTGGTCTCGGTCTCCTGCGGGTCACAGTTCACGTGCGTCTTCCCTCCCTGCCGGGAAAGCTCCCTGCTCTGGGGGCACATGGTTGGAGTGGAGGTGTCCCGGGCTGTGCGCTCCGCAGGCCCAGGCTTAAAGGCCGGCCCTCTAGTTGACTCGCTGAGCGACCACCCGAGGCCACGTTTCCTAAGACGCTCTCCTTACCTGGACCAGCCCGTCTCTAAAAGAAGCAAAGGGGAGCCAGTGAGGCTGGGAAGCTGTCAGCAGCCTTTCTTTCTTCCACCACTTGCAGTGTCACAACCATGATTCAACCCAAGACAGGGCGGCATCTTCCCTAATTAGCCCGGAGACGCTGCGGACCCAGACGGTTATAAAAAAAACACAACTTTTACTTTTATTCAAACGTACAATTCCCATCCACGGCGCCCTCCCTCTGGACCCGGCCGTCGGGCCGCTGACCCCCAGGTGACCCCCGAGGTCGAGGCTGGAGTCGGGGCCGCATCCCTCTCGGATGGGGCGCGCAGGGGCGCGGGGCCAGGGCGCGTCTTCTGGGTCGTCTGGGTCTCTGGCGGACCCCGGCCCCGCTCAGTGGGGGCAGCCAGGCCTGGAGCCCCGACAGCGCCGCCGCACGGGCCGGCCCAGGCGGGGTCGCCGCAGGCTGCTGAGGGGTTCCCGCGGGCAGCCAGGCCCGCACCCGGCGCCCTCCCGGCCTGCGGGGCCCACCTCCCCCGCCCCTCCCCGCGAGCTCGCGGCCAGACTCGGCCCGGCGGCGGGAGTGGCGCGCCGCGGGGGAGGTGCGCGCGACTGGCGGGCGAGCGAGCGAGCTGAGCGGCGTCCGCCCCCGCCGCGCCGAGAGCAGCCGAGCCGAGCCGGCGCGCCCGGGGCGGGGAGCGCGCACGAGGCCGGGCGAGCGCCGGCTCCGGAGGGTCGTGCCCCCGCCCGCGTCCGGGTCTCCGGGCCACGACCCGGCGGCGGCGAGGCCGGGCGGCCACCTGCAGCGCCGCGTGCGGAACGGGCGTCCGCGCTCCCGGGGCGGCCGCAGTCCCGCCGCCCCCACTTCGCCGACCGAGCCTCCGGCGCTTCGTGGAGCCGCCCGCGCTCCCGTGCAGGTACCGGGGCGGGGGGACCCGAGTGGAGCGGCCGCGGGCGCGCGTGGGCCGGGGACCGCGGCGCGGGGACCCGGGCGGGGACGGCGCGGGCCGGGAGCCGGGCTTGGCCGGCCAGCCAGGGGTCGGGGCGCCGAGGGCTGGGCGCGGGCCTCCAGGTGCCCCTCGGACCGCGGACAGGGCGCCTTGCCCGCGGCCGCCTCTCGGGGCAGCGCTGGCCCAGGGCCGAGTCTAGCCGGACGCGCTCCCGCAAGCGCCCGAAGTTTCCCTTTGCTCACTTTGCCGGACGACTTTGCGTCGTGAGGGGAAGCCTCGCAGTTGATCGTGTTCAGAAAATAGAAAAGAGGGAAGACGGTCTGCAGGGTTGAAGTTGTTAGTAGACGGAAGTATTTGTGCCTCCCGTCGCTAATGGCCACGGCAGGAGAAAATAGTGGACAGAGTCATAAACTATTTTCCTCCTGCTCCAGGTAATGGTTGATTTGTTATACAGGTTTTAGGCTTTGATTACAAGCCGCTAGTACGAGGTTCTGGGTGTGATCTAAGAAATGTTCGAATTTTTAATCAACACATATTTGTTGAACAGAGACTTCATCTCAGGCGGGGCTTTAATATGAGGTGAACAAGTGATCAAAGCATAAGTAGCTACGCCAATGTAGTAGTTACCAACTAAGCTTCGGCTTTTGAAATGCAAAGTGAAAAGGAATGCCACCGTTTGGATTGGACTTGCGTAGGTACAGGCGGCAGCTGGTATCGTGTCACTGCTGAAAACTTAATTTTGAGCCAGAAATCCATCCAGTGGGAGACAAGCAGCTGTGTGATCGAGCCCACCCCACACCTTCCCCAACTGATATCTTAAAATATCCCACCCCGTTATTCAAGCCTGCACGCTTCCTTCATTTACATAACATGTGCACGTGACCATGGAACAGAATCTGTTTAGACCCCGGTCTCCCTGGAGCTCACACCTGCGATGATGGAGCCTCCTGATCACTCCTTACAGCCCTTTGAGGTCATAAAATTGTGAGGAGAAACATATCTAGAGGCAGTGCAGGAGCATCAGGGGTCTCTGCCTTTGGGGGCCGGTGGAGAAGGGTTGAGCTGGGCTGGTTTCTTGGCACTGCCCCAGTGCTGTGCTGAGCCATATTGGAGCCTAAGGCAGAAGGAAAAATCAGTAATATGGATCCTGTCTTTATTTAAAATTGTGATGTTTTGTACAATGCGGATTTTGTGTTAATTTTGATGTTTTAAAACAGTTCATTATAACATTTATCTTCTGGAGTTTTTGGTACCGCCTTACATTTTGTGCCTGGAGCGAGGGCCTCGCTTGCCTCACCCTCGGTCTAGACTTGCCTGTGCGTCAAGTTTCTTAGCCTCTCTGAGCACGTTTCCTCGTTGATAAAATTTTAAAAAGTGGCCCCTCCACGGGTGTTGTGCAGCTCACGTACAGCATGTGGCCGCTGCGTGGGACCAGGCACGTGGGGCACACGAAAGGGTGGCTGTCCTGTTCGTATTGTCACTCAGCTTGGACATCTTGAGCTGGTCACCGAATCTTGCTGAGTGTCAGTTTGACTCAGCAGAATGGGAGTGGTGATCGCCAACTCACAGGGTTAAGTGAGAGACTGTGGGTGAAGGTGCCTGGGCCTCTGGGGGGTGAGTTTTCCGCGATGGCTCAGGGGGCCTGGATTGCCTTGGCAAGCTTGCAGTCACCTGCTCTTCCTCTGGAGGTTAGCCATGTGCCTTGTGCACAGACACGCTTTTTTTTTTTAATTAATTTTTTTTTGGCTGTGTTGGGTCTTTGCTGCTGTGTGCGGGCTTTCTCTAGTTGCAGCGAGCGGGGGCTACTCTGGCACACGGGCTTCAATCGTTGTGGCCCGCGGGCTCCAGAGCACAGACAGGCTCAGTAGCTGTGGCACATGGGCCCAGTTGCTCCGCAGCATGTGGGATCCTCCCGGGCCAGGGATCGAACCCATGTCCCCTGCATTGGCAGGCGGACTCCCAACCGCTGCACCACCAGGGAAGCCCCCAGACACACTTTTATAAACGCTGTTTGTGTTGCATGGAGACCCTGCGGAAGCATTTGAATCCGAGTAGAGATGTTTCTTGCCCAGCTTTATCGTGGAAGGGTGAAGGTCACCAGCCACCAGTTGTGATGGGCAAAGATTTTTATAGGTGAGCTTAATTTCGCTGCCCCAAACGGACTTTGGTTCCCGTTTGATATATCTAGTCCTAGGTCATGATCGTGATTTTCCTGAGCCTAATTCTAGTGAGTTTCTCTCAGCCGCTATCTAGCTTAAAGCAGCTTAGTCCCTCAGAGTCAGTCTCTGTCTCCCCACGTCACCCTCTGGGGCCCCTTCTCACCGCAGGTGGTCTCTGGGCTCCAGGAGAAGGTTGCAGTTACATCGGGGCATGGGGGAGAGTGGCCCCTTGCTGTCCTCTGATGGGTTTCCCACGACTGAGCCTCCTTTTTCTGTTTCCACTGCCTATTGTCCAGCCGGGTGTCACTGGGGTGAGCCACAGCTGGGGACCCGGCTCCTGCATCTGGTCCTGAGGTCCCCACCCCCTTGGGTCTCCACCAGGTCCCTGCTGGGCACCTGGGAACCTGCCCAGTCTGTGTGGAACAGCCCAGGCCCCCATACCTGCTGTATTGAGCAGTCCCTGTGCTACCAGCAGGAGGAAGGACAGACTCCCCCCTGCCTTCTCCATCCCCCTCCACCTCCTGGGGGTTTTTCTTCCCGCACCGCCTCTCCTCCTCCAGGCACGGTGCAAAGGGCCAGGGGGCTCCCAGGCTCCTCTCTCCCGGTACCAGAAGAACTTTTTTCCACCTGCAGGGCAGGAATCTTTCTTAGGTTGTGTCTCCTGTCTTCTGGACATTGTGGCTTAGAGTAAAGCTCTTGATGTGTAAAGGGAATTTCAACATCTTTTTCTCTTAACTCCCCCATCCCTGGAGAAACCAGATGTACTCTGGCAAGGTGGGAAGGAAGCAGTGTGGGGAGCAAGCTGGGGAAATAGACTGGAAACTCCCTCTCCCCCCGCCCCATCTTCTGGGTCGCTGACCTCGGTTATGTGCACTGGGCTTCTTAGTACCTGAAAAAGACTGGAAAGGCTGTAGGGCCTGTTGGAGTTGCCAGTCTGGGGCTGGGAGGAAATGGAGAAAGAGCAGCTTTGAAGCTTTGGTGGTGGGGGGAGAGCAGAGCTGTCTGCCTACACACTACTGAGCCCAGCCCGGTAGACCAGTTTCACATGCATTAGTGTTTTCCGAACAGTCACCCTATTTCTGCCGCTGCTGCTTCATCGTCAGAACGACCCACTGTATGCTTGGCATTTTACTAAAAGCAGCAGGAAAAATACAGAAAAGTCCAAGTCATAATTGATGCTTCAGGGTCCTTGGGAATTGTCTGGAGAATATGATTAGCTCTTATGAAACCTAAAGCTATACACCCAGAGCCCTGGGTTTAGTTCACACTCCATGCGTGGAAGGTTAAGTGGCCAGTGAAGGCTTCTCAGAGGAGGTGGGACTTTAAGTAACATTAAGACTTGGCCACACAGACGTGAGATGAAAGAGAACTTCCCCTGGGAAGGAGCTCTTGAATTCCTAGAGACAGAAGGCTGCCCCAGGAGTGGCCTTTCGGGTCCCACCTGTGACTTGACCCTTCCTGGTGTTGTGCTTATCCATTTTGTTGTCAAGGGTACCTGTAAACCCTGGTACAGGTAGTGTCATCCGTACAAAGGACAACAGGCACGGTCAGCTTTCTAAATGCCTGGTCTTTTCCCCCAGCTGAATGGAAATCAGAGGAATTCTCATCTAACCCTGTTATTCTTAGTTATCTGCACCTGGAAACTCATTTCAAACTTTCAGCTCAGGTAAATGGACCTTTAAGACACATCGGTGATTCTTAGGAGTTACGGCGGCATCCTTTGTATTGCTTTAATGTGCTATGACCCATAACCCTGAGCTCAGTGGGTCACAAACCAGTAGATGCCATGGGGTGGGGGGGCGGATGCTCAGCAAACTTAGCAGCAGATTGACAAGAAATGATCAGACAGGTGTGGCCACACCACTAGGGATGCCCCCTCACCGGTGTTGGCCACTAGCTCCGTGCAGACACTTGCACTGTTCCTGTGTAGATTCCGGGTAGGAAGGGCTCCCAGTTATTTTTCTTATGGTTAAGCTATCCGTGAAAAGAAATTACAGAAGAGCCTTTTGAAAGGTGAGGAGTAGGAAGTTATTTATTTGCTCAAGTGTCTTCCTAGCCCTGATGTGTGGGACGGGCTTTTGAATGTATGAAGTTTGAGAACTTCTGGAGTACCCACCTTCACCCCTGGGGTCCAAACACCAATCTGACCATTGTTTCTATCCCCAGATTCTCACATCTGTGGGAGACAACAGAAGCATCAGCTGAGGTGTGCAAGTTTCCCAAGAAACTGGTCTCAGAACAGCTGTCCCAAGTGTGGACATGAAAATGTCAGAGGTGTTTTGCTTTCTTAAAGCAGGTTGTCCAGCCGAGGCGGGCAGTCAGGGCTTTGGTTTCCGCTCTGCCACTTAGAGTCCCTGCGACCCCATAGCCTGGGGGTAGGGACACACGTGCTCACACACACACACACACACACAAGCATCACTTGATGTACTGTATCAGCGGAGAAAATGCTTCATAAATTATTTGTGGCTGTTACTCTTCCATTGTCTTTCTTAGAAGGCAAAAGGGTGTTTATTATAGTTCTCAATTAGGAACCCCTAATAAAGTCTCCTAAAGCAATAAAGGGTCCTTCCTCAGCTGAGATCTGATGGCGTTCCAGGAAAATGAGCAAGTGTGCTCTACAGAGCACCCCTGAGCAGGGCTAAGTGGTCGATGTCCTGTGGGAAAGGACCTTGATGCAAGTTAAAGCAAAGAGCCAGGGCAGAAAGACGGGGAAGGTAACACAGGTAGGAGAGGGTGACACAGGTGGGAATTCCTCTGATTTCCATTCAGCAGGTGGGAGAGCCTCAGACCCTGAGTCCTGGGGCGTGCAGGGTTCGCGTGGCCCATCTTCCTCTGCAGTGTCAGCTTTCCCCGCTAACGTGTGCTTACAAGTACTAGCAGCAGGGCCGCAGATGGGAGGTGCCCTGGGCCAGTGACGTGCGCGCGCGCACACACACACGTTCTGCTGGGAGCCGTAGGGACAGTTCTGCCCGGCCACATCTGTGGCCTGCCGGTGAGCCTCATGAACAGCGTGGATCAGAGGACCACAGTCGGTGTCACCAGTGGGTAACCGAATGACAGCCAGTATCAGGTTCCTGTTGTATATTTAGTCTCCTGCCTGTGAATATATTATGAATATTTAGAACCTTTTCAACATTAGTGTATCATGAATATTTACTGCCCAGCTGCCTGGGTATATTTAGCACCTCATGACTATCGGCTGTCTGTCCGTCCTTCCCCACCTCTCTGTGTTGGATGCACACATGCCCTCCTTCCTGAGTTTTTATCTCCACTTAGTCATCCATCCCCTTTGCTGTCCTTTCTGTAGACGCTGCTGCGAGCCTGTGCAAGCTGCTCTCAGCTCTTCGCTCTTGGTCTGCTTGCAGCTCTGGGGCAGGCACAGCCTCAGCACCTCGTGGGTGCAGGGGCAGGTGCGGTGGCCATGAAGGCTCTGACCTGGGTCCCTTGAGTTCTCCTCACGGCTCTGCAGCCCACGTGGGAAATGCAGGGAGCTGCTCCGAAGCAGCGTCTGCACTGGCACCAGCTATTCTAACCTGGGTTTGATACCTAACTCCTAATCCCGAGGTTCCATCAGCTTGCCTGTTAATTATTCATCCTTTCTCCCTGACCTCCTCCGCAAGGAGTGGTAGCAGGAGCTTTCTTATGGGTCCGTCTGCGTGGAAGATTCCTGACTTAGCAGCTGCAGTGCTAACTCTGCTGATGGAAGTGAGGAGAAGGAGGGTGGCGTTTGCTGAGGGGTCGACGTCTGAACCAGGCGGCCACGCCACTCCACCTGGTGGTTCATCCTCCGTGCCCTGGGGTCATTTCCATGGGGATAGACTCGGCCCTGTATATTTGCTAGGTGTCAGCTGCATGGTCCATTGGAAATCAGATCTTTAAATCATGATGTATTAGCATTTCCAGTGTACTTTCAGGGTGTGAATGGGCTCTTAGTGTACGAACACAGAACATCTTGCAGATGTGCGCCACCTGCTTTCCGAGGCTTAGCTGGTATCATCTTGCTGCTGTGTGGCCTTCGCGAGCGAAGACGGGTCTGTGCGTCGAGGGGTTCTGGTAAGCAAGGCTTATCCGGTACCACGTTCTAGAGCTGAAGTCGTTGGGAGCGTTCCATGGGTATCCCGGGGTCTCTAGGTGGCAGAGGGACCATTGCAGACAGGACTCGGCCAGGCCAGCAAGCGGGGAGGGCCTGGAAGGTGGTGAACGCGGCGTGGGACGGGTCGTCCAGCCGCCTGGGGCCCCGACCAGGCTTGTGATTTGGCTCCGTCCTGGCAGGCTGCCCCCCTCGGGTGGCCCGAGGCCAGGTGCTGCATAACAGACAGACTCTCCCATCCAGCAAGCCAGGGGGCAGAACACGAGGCAGCTCGGTAACATTTGGGGGCGTATCCTTCCAAACTTTGTCCCTGCTGCTCTGAATACGCATACATACGTGTATGCACAGAAGTATATATTAATACAAAGAGGTAATGCCTACACTGTTTTCTGGGCTGCCTTTTCAAAATGAGTAGCTCTTTTCCACATGGTCGGATACGCTTCCTTAGCACCAGCTGTCATGGCTGCGAGGGATTCCATGGTCCAGGTGGCCCCCGCTTACTCACCAAGCCCTCTGTCGGATGGACGTTTCCTTAGGTCATTTTCAGTCTGTCACCGTTTAGCAGCACGACAGTGAAGGCCGTTGTCAGTGCTCTTTTGTATGTTGTCTGGTCGCTTCCTTTGACGTCCTGTCTCATAAGTAGATTTCCTGTCTATGTACAAGCCTCCTCCTTTGAGGTGTCCTGCCCAGAGTCTTTTTTTTTTTTTCCACACTAAAGTTTTTTTTCCCCACGAGATTTCATGGATCTTGGTCGACGGCATCGTCAGCATCTGTGCTATTCAGGATTTGCTCTGGTTAGTTTAAGGAGAAGAGGATTTAATGCAGGAAATTCAGGGATAACAGAATCATTGAAAGCTCAGCCCTGGGCCAGACCCGCAGGGGTGACCCCCAGAGCAACACTGCAGAGCTGTCCCGCCGGGAGCTGCCTCCCACCCCAGACCCACCGCGTGGAGGGTCCCACCTGCTGCTCGGCGATCGTCGCGGAGCTGTGGCCGGTGGATCACCTGGGACCCCCATCACCACCCGTGGGAAAATCTGATGCCTCCGTGGTGGTGCCTGTTAGCAAAGAGGCACAGGAAACTCCACCTCGTGGGGAGCGTGGCCTGGATGGAGGCCGGGAAGTGTAGTCTTGCTTTTCTAGCTTCTAGCAGGCAGTGAGCAAGCCTGCAGGTGGGCTGAACTGTATCTCAGCCCTTCTCTCTTTCTTCTTAAAAAAATATTTTGTACTTTTTGTGTTCTATTTGATGCAGACGGGTGAAGTTCACAGAGTTTAGCCATGGGTTCTGTGGGCCTGGTCCCTGCCTTGCAGAATCAATCATTTGTCCTCTCCAGAGAAGGTCAAGGTCGTTTCCCTGATAAGGTTTTCATTTCAGTCCCCTTCTCTTCAGACCCCTTTTGACATGACCCCAGCCCCCTTCCTGCTCAGTCTTAGAAACCAGATTGGCAGCCTCTCCAGCCTGAGCTTCAAATAGGTAAAAAAAGAAACACTATATATCTGTCTCTATATATCAGTATCTATCTCAAGGTGAAGCCACATACGAATAGCACCTGCAGACTTGCCTTCTATACAGACCATGTATTTGAAAATCAGGCCCCCTGAGGCCTGCCTGTGGGAAGCTGTGGGCTGGCTCTTTTCTCTCTGGGGGACCCTGGGTTCTGTTGCCCCTTCACACTGAGCAGCCCTGAGCTGTCAGGCGTGGGTAGGAAGCAGGAGTTAGCTTATGCTAAGTTAATAGCCAATTTTTTTTCATGACCCATAATTGACCAGCAGGTAGTTTATGAAACGTATTTCTCCCTGCCTCTTCCAACGGCCTTTATGTGTAATTAGTGTGAATTCAGGTGTTTGTATAGCTCCAAGCTCCCCCTCTGCGTGGTTTCTGTATTTTCAGCTGTTCCAGGAAAGCATTGCCGAGGAAGGATTCCAGAAAAGACTGTGTCCTTAGCAACCCAGAGCCGTGGTGGTGGGGGGGTGTTTGGGTGACAGCAGGGGGGCAACCCCAGCCTGGGGGTGCACGCTCTCCTGACCCTCAACAGGTTCTCTGGCCCTCATGGTGTGTGCTCCCCCTTTAGAGATGGACTGTTTAAAACAAGCCGGTGCTCCCCAGCTCGAAGCTCTGAGGGGGGTGGTAGGGGTGAGAAGGGGGCTCGCCCCCTCCATCTCCAGGTGGGCCGACACAGCCCTTGGGACTAGTCCTTGGAGGGTCCAGCAGGTCATGCTTTCAGCGAGGCGCATCAAAGGAACCCATGTCTTTTAAAAAAGAGAAAGTAATCTTGATTTGCTGTATCCCAAGTGATGTGCCTTAGGTTTCCACAACACCTTCTTTCTGTGGTTTATATGTAACAGACATTTGCCTTTCTTTAATTTTAGGGGGTTGTACATTGATTGTATATGATGAAGTAAACTGAAATAATTGTTTTACCAGCAACAGGTGTTTCTTTCCGTTTTTCTAAGCACGTACGATGAGATTCTGAATTTTGTGCATGTGGCATAGATACATTGGATAATCCAGGCTGCCTATTGCATAACCTCCCCCTCCCCGAATCTTGTGCTTTCAAATAGTTACTAAGCTGTGAGTATGTGTGCGATTAGATGAGTCCCTTTCCAGATTAGATGAGTCTCTTTCCAGCACAGAGAGCAGGTGATGTTGAGGCCACGCATCATTCTGGGTCTTTCATCTTCAGCATCTCCTTTTGTCCTTACGATCACCCTGTGCATTTTACAGATAAGGAGACTGAGGCCCAGAGAAGCCAAGTAGCTTGGCCAGGGCCCCTCAGCTAGTGAGCAACAGAGCTGTGGACCCACCTCCACCCCCTCGTCTCTCAGGAGATGATTTCCCCTTGAAAACAGACTGTTTGTTCCTTAGGTAACACGCCAGGTGCTGCCAGGACTGCTTTACCCCCACCCCCATTTTTATTCCCATTTTCTGGAGGAGCAAACTGAGGCACAGAGCGGTTATGAGACTTACCTAGACAGCCAGTCCACGGTGGAGCAGGGAATTGAACCCAGTGTCCTTTCCTTGTCACCTGTTGAACTCTTCCTTGTCAACCTCTTGAACTGTTAATGTGGAAATGGTCTGGAAGTGTCCTTATAACTGGCCCAGGGTTTCTCTTAGTGGGAGTGAACTTGGCAAGTTACTCCCCAGGGTGTGCACGAGGCCTGGGGCACGGGAGGGGCTCCTTGTTCCAGGCCACTTCCCCCCAGAGCTGCTTCCATGACACCCACGCGGGGCGGGAGTCTCTGGGGACCCTCCTCTTCCCTCCTGCATCCGCCGCCTGCAGCAGCTTCTGCAGGAAAGCAGAGGAGGGGAGGTGGCAGGTGGGGAGACAGCTGAGGGCATGGGCTGGGGGCTGGGCCGACCCAGTGGGCCTCGGGCTCACTTTCCTCCAGGGTTGTTGGGAGAAGCAAAGGCAGTCGTTTGTGTGGAAGTGGCAGGTATGCTGTAGCCAGTGGACAAGAGTGAGTTAAAAAGGATGTGTTATTATAATTAAGCCTTACTTACCTCTCTCTCTTTTTTAATGTTAGAACATTCCTAGTTAAAATTGAACAAGGCCTCGTGACTGGGAGCTCTGGGTGCAGAGCCTGACTCTCGCATTCTCCAGCCACGTGGCCTCTCAGCGCCTCTGTTTCCCATCTGGAAAATGGGATGGGACGAGCCCCTACCTCTGAGGGTCGTTGTGTGGACCAGCTGGGGTACTGTTGCCTGTAACGTGCCATCTGAGAGAATAAGAAGTGTAGTGTCGAGTGAGGGGGACGGGTTGGAGCCCCGGTGGGCTGAACATGGGCTGTGTTCGAGGCACTGTTGGGTGCTTAAGGAATACATGATCCCACTGGTTCTGGCAGCAACCTTAAAGAGTACAAACAATTATCCCTATTTGGAGGTGAGGAAACGAAAGCTCAGGAGGTGAAAGTGGCGTGTGTGCCTGTCCCCATCCGGGGACACCTAGGTGGGCAGAGAGGGAGGCGGTCACCTGAAGCCCCTGGGGGTGGGGGAGGGGGTCCGGAGCGACCGGTGCTGGGATCCTGCCTTGTCCCCAGGTCAGTGGTTGGCTGGCACACCAGGGTGGCTGCATCCTGAGTCTCTCGGGCTCCACGGGGCAATCCCAAGTGAACGGTTCACCATGTGCCGGCAGGATTAGCCAAGGGAGCAGATACTTCCCAAACATCCTCTGTTCTTGTTTCTCCCCAATTCCCAAATAAACACTTCTGCTGTAATATCAACATGACATTCCAACAGTTCTTTGCTCTTCTCATGGATGTGTAGTCTTTTGTGTGAAGTTGCAGTTTAAGCTCTTCACTGTCAATCAAAGTGGAATTCCCATCTGAATTCAAGACACAACATCCAGGATGGTCTGCCATGGTGTTTGGTTTCTTAAAGGCTGTCAGTTCTCCCCTAAAGCCAGAGTTCCTGGTCTTTCTGAGTAGGAGTGTCCCTTTGTAACATTGGACAGTTAGGGAAACCTTCCACATGACAGCAGTTATATTTTTAATATATCAGTATATAAACAAAAAGACAGTATGAATTTTGAGGCTCATCTAGATGACATATTTTATTAATCACATCTACACTTATTTAAAAATAATAACCTACACAGGGAGATCCGCTCGGTGCTTTGTGACCACCTAGAGGGGTGGGATAGGGAGGGTGGGAGGGAGACGCAAGAGGGAGGAGATGTGGGGATATATGTATATGTACAGCTGATTCACTTTGTTATAAAGCAGAAACTAACACACCATTGTAAAGCAATTATACTCTAATAAAGATGTATAAAAAAAGTAAAGTAAAAATAATAACCTGCATATGTATGTGACATAATATTGATACCATTTCTATATAATGCTTCTTTATCAGGGATTCACAGGTAAAGAACTAAGGATCTGTGTTTGGAGATTTCATATTTGTAGCCTTTCAAAAAAGTGGATATGCCCTTTTGCAGTTTGCTTTTTCCTCCTGGGTACTTTGCTTGCAATTTCAGTAGGTTCCACCAGGGGGTGCTTCTGCAGTGGATGAAGCTTCACTCCAGCTATGAGACAAAGTGTAGTTTTCTACTCCCAAATGTTTTCTTTTTAGGACAAACATACCTTAATTAAAAGAAAACATATGAATTAAGAAAAAATGGTCTAAAAGAGGTAACCAAACATGAAGACAAATTTAAGAGATGTAATAGGCTGAATAATACCAAAATTCCAAGTACTAATTACTGCTTAGTTTTCTCTATTTCAGGATTTCAGAATTAATTAATTAACTAATGTATTTATTTATTGGTCATGCCACATGGCTTATGGGAGGGGTCCCCAACCCCCGGTACCAGTCTGAGGCCTGTTGGGAACCGGGACGCACAGCAGGAGGTGAGTGGCAGGCGAGCGAAACTTCATCTGCCGCTCCCCATCGCTCCCCATCTCTTGCATTACCACCTGAACCATCCTCCCCCACCCCCCATCCGTGGAAAAATTGTTTTCCACGAAACCAGTCCCTGGTGCCAAAAAGGTTGGAGACCGCTGGCTTATGGCATCTTAGTTCCCTGACAAGGGATCGAACCTGGACCCTGGCAGTGAAAGCGCCAAGTCCTAACCACTGGACTGCCAGGAATCCCCAGGTTTGATTTTTAAAAAGCAATCCCCAAGCGTCAACCACTGCACTAACTTCCAAAGGGTCTGAAGTGTCACAGCCCAGGAGAGCTTTAGCATTAGAAGTACACAGGATGTCTTAACCACTTAGGGACCATGAGGCACCAGGACCCCACTTTTATACCTGGATCCTAACAGAAGGATCCAGGACTCTAGCAGGCACGTTGTTCCCTCAGCAGCCTGGTCTCACAGGCCACCGTGGCTTCTTATTCACCTGCGAGAGAGAGCTGCATGTCAAGCTAATTTGAATATGAAACACGGAGCCAAGAAAATCAGGCAAAAGTCCTCAAACAAACCTATCGTTTCATCCAGTAGTCCCACTGGTAAAAGTTCCCTGCTGTTTGTTCTTTTCAGTGTGCCTTCAGTACACATTATCAAGGTCCATGGAGCCCACAGTCTAAACAGCACTGAAATATAAGCATAAGTGCAATGAATGTGACGGGTGAGGGCAGCAGATCCTCTGGGGTGGGGTACCTGGGGCCTGGGTCCTAGAGGCACTGGCCGAGCTTGCGCCAGTTTCCGTGGGGAGGGTCCAGGGAACCCTGTGGGGCTCACGGTGGGGCAGGGCCCACCGGCCCAGTGGACACAGGACGCACAGTGCTGAGCGTCCGTAATAGCTTTAGGGGCCCACAGAAATGTCTTAATTTCTTCTAAAATCAGAAGGAAAACATGAACTTTAGGTTCAAGAAAATGTTTTAGTATACAATAATATATTCATCTTTATACCAATGCAATTGTAAGACCTGGCCTCCAGGCATTGTCAAGCGTTATTTTCTTCTCCTTTGTTGGTCCACCTTGTCATTCAAGGGAGGCCAAGGAGGCGGAGGGTGATTGCCTGGGCTGTACCTTGGCCTGATATCAGCCTGCTTGAGGCTGCCGTCGCCCCACCTACCCTGCTGACTCAGGAGGTCTGAGTGGGACCGTACTTTGTGTTTAACAAGCTTTTGCGGGTGAATCTGCTGCGTGGCCAGGGTTGAGGGCCTTGGCCTTCACCTGAGCGTGTCTGGGCCACGGTTGGGCAGATCTGATTTCCAGGACCCGGGCTCCCACCTTCCTGCAGGAGGGAGGAGCCCAAACAGTTGTTGGGGAAGATTCCAGGTGTGCAGGGCTGGGCTGGCCTGCACCCCATCTGCTCTGAAGAGGCACACACGCTCCTTTGTCCTCAGCCCCTCGGGCCTCCCGGTCTTCCTGGAATCATTCTTCCTTTTGGCTTCTCCATACCCAAGGTGCACATTTCCAGCTTCCTTCACCCAATTTATCAGCACACACTTGCTGCAGCCGAGTGCACGGCACTCGGGATTGGGGCAGGAGAGCTGACTGAGGGCCGGGCCTTCCCAGCATCAGCTGACAGGGCACAGACGTGTGAATAGCTTATCAGAAAGTAAACTGGATAAGTAAGGGCTCCTCCACAAGGTGCAAACCCAGTGGGGAGTTTTAAAAAATTCCTAACATTTTATTTTACTTATTTTTGCTATTTTATTTTATTTTGTATTGAGCTATAATTGACATTAGTTTCAAGTGTACAACATAATGATTCAATATTTATATATAATGCAAAATGATCACAATAACTCTGGTTAACATCTGCTACCGTACACATTTACACAATTTTTTGTAATGAGAACTTTTAAGATCTACTCTCTTAGCACCTTTCAAATACGCACTACACTGATTTTTAAAAAACTGTATATACTGAGTTTTTGTTTAGTTTTGAACTCCACCCTTCAGGCACACTGAGAACAGGAGCCGGGGACAAGCAGCTCGGGGGTGGGGGGAGGGTGTGCAACCAGAAGGGGGTTCAGTCCCGGAAGCACTTTTGAGGTGCGGTAGACATAGCAGTGGATGGATCTAGAGAAGTGAAGGTCGTTGCTACAGGGAGCGACACCTCCAGTTGGGAGAAGGGTCTGGTGTGTGTGGGACAGGCTGTATCTGATGGGACAGGGCATGGGCTGTGTAGAGGGCTGTCGAGGGCGGAGGGGTTTAAAAGAGGAGGCTGCCGCGAGACCGAGGAGGAAAGCGCGGGCGCCCCTTAGTGGCCACAGCCCTGGGGGCCTGCAGGGGCGACCACTCACTCAGTGAAGGCTTTGGAACCAGCTGTGCTTGGCTGGGGGACATTGCAGAGACAGCGCCTACATGCGGAAGTGTTCACAATTCGCCTGTCTGCCCCTAAGATAGTCGGGAAATGCGATGGGGAAGCTTTTCCACCAATGACAGAATCAAAGATGGATTCCCGGGAAGGGTGCTGATGGGAAATGTACAGAACCTGCATGAAGATGGAGTTAATGCAACTCCCAGCTAGGATCTTGGTGGATAACCTATCAGATATTAAAACATATTATAAACTTATAATACTTTAAACATTTTGATTTGGGGCTGGTAATTGAAAGCATATCCATGGAGCAGACTAGAAAGTCTGGGAAATAAAAGTTAATAGATTTAGTTAATATTTAACCACTAGGAAAACCATCAGGTTTCTCACTCATGTCAAACCCCAAAATGTATTCCATGTGGATTGCAATTTTAAATGTAAAAATGAAGTCATTAAATTTACTTCAGTTGAGAATTTAAGAAATGATGGGATGAGGAACATCTTTCTACATGTGATACCAGAGGCAGAAGCCACAAGTCAAAATGGTTGTGTCTCACCAGGGGGAATCAAAACTTTAGTGTGCTAAAAGGAAAAAACCCCAAAACAAAATAAAAAGTCAGTTGATAAACTGAGAAAGAAAAACTCCTGCAACACGTATAGAAAAATACTCTTACGTAAACAACTCTGATAACTGATATGAAGAACTCTTTTTGTGAATGAACTTGCCAATAGGAAAGTGGCTGAACGATGTGAATTCATTCACATAAGGAGAAATAAATGGCAGTAAATCTGAGAAAGTCGGTCGTAAAGTAATAAAATAGGTGCATATTAAAATTAGATACTATTTTTTGCCATCAAATTAGCAAAATTTGGGGTGTGTATCGTTTGTGTTTGTTTTCGTGAATGATGGTACTTGGTGCAAGTGGAGCCGTGTGGAAGATACAAGCTTTCTGTCAAGCAGTTTGGCAGTATGTCCCAAAACCCTTAAAAGAATTCACCCCTTCATCCTGGGGATTCCACTTCTAGGAAATTTTCCCAAGGACACAATTAAATCTGCAGTGAAAAGATTTCTATGCAAGGATGTTCATCACAACATAAGTTACAAAGATGAGAACTTGGAAGCAATTTAAACACCCAATAATAGGGAGTGAGTCATTCATACGCCAAGTGTGGTTGAACCCTTAGGAACATTTCCGAAGGATGCTTAGTCACAAGGGCACTTCGTGATCTAGGGCTAAATGAAGTAGGCGGGAGGGATGGTGGGCCGGGGCTGGAGGGGGAGCCGGGGACCCGTGGGAAAGAGCTGGGGGGCCAAAGTGAAGATGGGAGATGTGTTGGGAGAATAGGCCGGTCTTCACTTTTTTCAGAGCAGATACTGGGTGCAAGGCACTGTCATTTAGGTGTGATTTGGAGAACAGGAAAGTTTGAACCAAAGGAAGGGGTGCTGACACTGGGCAGGCTCTCAGAGTAGTGGACCGGCTTTCTGCCCTGGGGTCTGGGGTCCACCTGGCCCCTCCAGAGGCTTTGCTTCCGGGACTGAACCCCCTTCTGGTTGCACACCCTCCCCCCGCCCCCGAGCTGCTTGTCCCCCGCTCCTGTTCTCAGTGTGCCTGAAGGGTGGAGTTCAAAACTAAACAAAAACTCAGTATATACAGTTTTTTAAAAATCAGAATATAAAAACTTTTAAAAGAGGGATTGTAGTCTATATAAAAACAAGTTTAGGGCTTCCCTGGTGGCGCAGTGGTTGAGAGTCCGCCTGCCGATGCAGGGGACATGGGTTCGTGCCCCGGTCCGGGAAGATCCCACATGCCACGGAGCGGCTGGGCCCATGAGCCATGGCCGCTGAGCCTGCATGTCCGGAGCCTGTGCTCCGCAATGGGAGAGGCCACAACGGTGAGAAGCCCGCGTCCCCCCAACCAAAAAAAACAAAAACAAAACAAGTTTATATGTTATTTGTGTGTGTGTATAGGGAGAAGATTGAAAGAAAACATTGTTTTGGGTCAGCTCTGATAAAATTATGGGAGATTTAATATTTTTCTGTATTTTTTCTTATAATCAGCATCAATGACTTTTTTTAAACAGCTTTATTGAGATGTAAGTGACGTATAATCTTCTGAACACATTTAAAGTGCACAATTTGATAAGTTTGGACATATTTATGTATCCGTGAAACCAATACCACAGTCGAGACAGTGAACATATCCATCACCCCCAGAAATGCCTCATGCCCTTTCTAATCTCTTCCCTCCATCCCCCTCCCTTCTCACTGGTCCACTCTCTGTCACTGTTACTCAATTTACATTCCCAAGAATTTTATATAAAAGGAATCACGCAGTAGATCCTCTCTTGTCTGGCCTCGTTCAGCCTGTAATTATTTTGTGATTCATCCATGTAGTTGCGTCAGTGGTTTATTCTTTGTTATTGCTGAGTAGTATCCCCTCGTATGGGTACAGCACAGTGTTCTTACAATCCATTGAATTACTGTTATAATTAGAATCCCCATTTTTCTAGGTGTATCCTAACATTAGATGATGTCGTGGGAGTTTGGGCTCCTGCCGTCCGGCCCTCTCTGGAAGTTTGGGGCAGTTTTCCAGGCCAGTGCCCTGGGTGAGCCCAGAAGGGACACCTGCTGTCATTCACCAAACAAAAGGCTCGGCCGCGCCTTTGAACACTTGCACTGTATTCGGTCAGTGTTTTGATTTGGGTTCCAAGGAGACGGAGAGCTGGTTAGTAGACATTAGGAAGATTTGCCTGTGTGCTTCCTCTCGGTCATAGAGTTGGAGAGAACTGTGTCGAAAGAGCTTGACCTCTGGGACTTCCCTGGCGGTCCAATGGTTAAGACTTCGCCTTCCAATGCAGGGGGTGTGGGTTTGATCCTGGTTGAGGAGCTAAGATCCCACATGCCTTGCAGCCAAAAAACCAACATGTAAAACAGAAGCAGTATTGTAACAAATTCAATAAACCTGATGACTGCCGGACACTGCGCCGGACCGGCCCTGGGAGCAGCCTTGGGCTAAGATTCATCCTTCCTTCTCTCTCAGGGGTCTAAATTACAGGGACGAGACTGTCAAGAACGGAACCAGGAGGAAGGGCAAGTGGCTGTGTCCCCCCCGCCCCCCGCAGGAGTGCTGACTGCGGGGCGCGTGCACCCAGGGCAGCCCGCCTCCCCCGCGGACCCTCCAGCTTGAGCAGAGTTGATGAGGGGCCTGTGGTTCCAGGGCCCTGAACTGGTGAGCTCCGGAACACGATCCCCGGGAGGCGGGAGGCGGAGGAGGGGTCAAGACAGGGCTCCACCTCCACCCCGCGACTCCTGTTTTTAAAAAAATCTCCTTGGAAGCGGACGGTAAGCAACAGCAGGTCTGCCTGGACCACGTCCGGCCCGTGTAATCGGAGAGCTACCGTGGGGTGGAGACGGCACCCAGCCTCTGTAACCCGACGTGGGAGGGGTGAGCCCGGAGCAGCCCCGCCGTTTTCTGGAAGCGCCTGCGGGCTCGGCCCCGGACCTTTTCAGTTGCTGTGGTCCCGCAGCGGTGGCGGAGGAGCTGCGTCAGGGCTGGAGTCCGTGAAGCGCCTGGGGACAGGCCGGGGTTGGGGGTGTGTGCCGGTGGGGCTGCCCGTCCTTAGCATCAGGGGTGGGCAGGACCCTGCTGGTTTCTTGGGACCCCCCTCCCTGTGTGCGCCTTTTCTGCGCGTTTTCACTGGTGGCGTCCACGTGTGCGTGGGTGTGATGCCCAGCACAGAGAGGGGCGCCGTCCCGCTGGAAACCTGGCTCTCGGACGCTTCCTGCCTGAGGTGGAGGTTCCGAGGCCGCCTTGAGTAAATGTCCGGGCTGCTGTTGGCACTGGCGGGGTTGCTGTGCGGTGCCGGAGGAGGTGGAGGAGGAGAATGACTTCCCAAGTGGAAGATCCGTTGGAAGAATTCCAGGACTGCAGGGCCCCCTGTTGGTTCTTGCCTCCTCCCATAGCGTATTTAATCCTGAAAACAGCCCTGCAGTAGGGTTTGTTATGTTTATTCTGATTCTCGTGAGGCTCAGAGTGTGTAAGTAACTTGCCCGACCACATACATTGGTTAAGGTCCTTCTTTTTTTCTTTTCTTTTCTAAGAGTCAGACAGATTTCATTTTATTTATTTTTATTTATTTATTTTATTGGCGTATAATTGCTTTACAATGTTGTGTTTCTGCTGTACAATGAAGTGAATCAGCTCTATGTATATATATATATATATATCCCCTCTCTCTTGGACCTCCCTCCCACCCCGCCCCCCCATCCCACCCATCTAGGTCATCACAGAGCACCGAGCGGAGTTCCTGTGCTATACAGCAGGTTCCCACTAGCTAGCTATTTTACACATGGTAGTGTATTCATGTCAAATCTAATCTCCCAATTCATCCCACCCTCCCCTTCCCCCCGCTGTGTCCGCACTTCCATTCCCTATGTCTACGTCTCTATTCCTGCCCTGGAACTAGGTTCACCTGTACCATTTTTCTGGCTTCCACATACATGCGTTACTATACGATGTTTGTGTTTTTGCTGCTGCAGAGCGTGCTCTCCGTGACTCCTGGATGCCCAGACCTGCCCTCTGATGGGAGGTCTGGTCCTTAGTGACTAAGGGGCCCCCCACATCTGACCAGCAGTCCTTGCATCTAAGCATGTCTGATACCTGCCCCTCCCCTCACTGCCCACAGGTTCCAGCCTTGAAACTCCCTGTTCCCCAAACCTCCCCAGAGGCTGCAGGCCTGTGTCCTCACTGCCCGTGGGCTGCCCACAGGTCGCTCTTCCCCCTCCCTCGCCTCCTGCGCAGAAGTAACTGTTCCGTGTTGCTTCCCCTCCGCGCTGTGTCGTACCCCCGCTACAGGTAGGGCGGAAACAGCCGACTCTGAGATTTCTTGATGGTGGAGACTCTGCCTGAGGTCCTGGGGACGTGGAAGAATAACGCAAAATAGGTGTTCAGGAGATGGTTTTGGAATTAGGTTGAGCTGAGCTTTTAGATGTAAATTCTCCCTTCTTTTCTGATCTCTCGTCTTTAAGGTTTGAGAACGTTGGCAATAGTGTGAGAATTTTCCACACTCCAAACGGGTCTCGATGGTAAACAGTAAGACAGGTTTAATTTTTAACTCCAGATTTTAACTCCATGGTTGTGTACCACGGGCATATGGCTGGACGTATCAAGACATCCATCCGTGGAGTTCAAAATCGGGGCTCGTCCCCACCAGTGTGATTTGTGGAAGTGATGAGAGGCCTCCCCGCCAGGCCGAGGACCCCTGGCCCTGAGCTGATGGGGTGCTCGTGGGCGCCTTGTGGCCTGTCTCCTGGCCCCTGCTTCTAGGCGCCTCAGAAATGAGTCAGAACATGTGCGCGTGGGCTTGTGCGGGTGGCAGGGAGCCCAGAATTAGCTCAGTTGCTTCAGCAGGGCTGCCGAGGGGAGGGAGCGGCCGTGCCAGTCGGGGGCGGGAGGCAGGCGGCCCCCAGCCTCCGCGGGGGGGCGGGGGCATCGCTCTCAGGAGCCATCACGGGCCTGGAGCGGGGACAAGCCTGTCTATGCCTGGCACACGCCCCGTTGCAGACGAGCAGTGGGTCGGAGCAGCAGATCTGTGCAAGCACAGCTGGTGTGAGCCTAGCGCCTGAGACAGAGTGGGGGCCGGACGGGCACGGCCAGGTCGCCCCTGAGGAGCAGGTGGCAGACAGGAGTGGGCATCACCATGCTCGCTGTTGACCTCCAGCCCAGAGCCTTTACCTGCCTGCAGCATACCTGGGCCACGTTGTACCCACCCCGCCCACCGCCTGACAGCATGGCCCCCTCCTCCATTTGTTGTTCTTTTACTCTTTGCAGACTGCCTTTTTGTTCGAAGGAATGAGCAGTTAGCATGGCTATTTCAATCAATTGCAAAACGCTGTGGTCTCCCTTGCCCCTTTCCCGCTCTCCCCAATCCCGGGCACAGGTGTGTCGTCCAGGACGCTGGTGGCTGTCACCAGAGGAAACACTCCCGTCGCCAGTTAGGGCCAAACAAGGGGCGGGGAGGGGCCTGGCACGTGTGTCACCACCGAATGAGTCAGCCAGCTGGGACAGTAAAACAGTTAAGCACACGTGTGTCAGTATTGTTCTCGAAAGAACATTTCTCCACTGTCACCTCTGCGGTTTTCCTGTTGCCATGTGAGACGCATGCGAGCAGAGCAATCGGTGTGCTTGGGGTTTCTGTGGGTTTAATCATGTGAACTGACGGTTTGGGGAAGAAAACAAAGCATGCACAGGTTTTCAGGGTGGCCCAGCTTTGAGGCTCAGCAGGTAATTTCTGCCTGGGAGTGCCGGCCTTGCCTTGGGCCCCAGCGCTTGGATTCAGGAGGCCACAGCGGGCCACCGGCACCCTGTCCCGCAGAGGCTCGGCGGCTCCCGTTCCTGCAGGTGCCTCCCCTTCTGGCCCTGGCATCGATCTGGGCATCCTCATGACGTTGAACACACCTGGACCTCGCACACTAAGGGGGCGGATGGTCATCTGTGGGAGTCTGAGAGCAGGGACTGCATCCTGTCAGCTTCGTCCATCAGTGCCTGACCTTGTGCTCTGCCCACGGAGGCCCAGGACCCTCAGTCAGTGCTTGTGGGCCGGCACCTGGGGCTGCGGGGGGCATCTGTGCAAAGTGTCCCATAGTCTGGAGGAACCTCCCCGTCTATAGAACCGTCTGTTTTTTTTTTCAAGGCACAGCTTGCACCCAGCAGTCTTATTTGGGCCCACCATTAACTGCGAGGTGGGCAGGGCCAGAATTAACATGCCCCTTTGAGCATTAGGGACGTGCCTGTGTAGGAAGCAGAAGCACAGGCACTGTGGGTCTCCCACCTCTCAGATAGGCACCCGGCCCAGGTGCCTGGCCTTGGGACAAGCCCCGCCTACCCCGCCCCGGCCCCACCCAGAGCTCTGGGTGTAAAGACACCCTCGGCAAGCCCCGACCTGGGTGATCTTGGAGCACGAATAGTTCCAGAGTTTGGACAACTTCTGTGTTTTCCAGAACCAGTAGCCGAGAAGAGCAAAGTAGTTTGCAGTAGGCTAAATGTTGGAAAAATTATTTGGGGAAGATTTTTTTTTTTTAATCCCAATCCAGGTTTATAATGCCTGGCCAGCAACATCGGTGTGATCTTCGTCCCATAGCTGCTCTGTGCGACCACAGCTACTGTGAGCCCAGCCTGCCTCAGGCCCGAGGGGTTAGACGTACACTGCCGTATCCTCCACTTCCTGGCAGCCATATGGGGTTGAAGACAACTTCTCAAGCTTTCTTGAAAAATAAACGGTTTCTTAGATTTTTCTGGTCCTTTGTGTCCAGCAAGCTCACTGGAACCTGAGTCCTGAACACCCCTTTTGTCCGAGAGGTAATTGCATGCACCCTCGAGCCGAGCAGTTGACCTGTCTCACCTGATTCAATCTTCCTGTTGATCCCGAGCGTAGGCGCAGTCATCAGCTGCACTTTGCAGAAAATCAAACGTGTGCACTGGGGACAGACCCCCGCCGGGGTCCCCCTGTAAACGGGCCCAGGCCCGATGGCCTCTAAGCCCGCACTCTGGCGGTGGGTGGGTGTGCGAGGGAAGCACACCTTAACCCTGACCCGTGTGGCTTCCAGGCTGCTCCTTGTTTGGGGAGAACGGTTGTCATGTGAGCCAGAGCTGACTCTGGTTCTGGGGTGTCCTCGGAGCAGTGGTTTGGGAAGCAAAGAACTACTCAGAATGCATCCTCAGAGAAAATGCTGCCCTGCGCTGTTCGCAAAAGGTGTGCGGTGTGTCCTGCCTGAGGGTGGTCCTGACCCGCAGCCTGTTGGCAAGAGGTCTCTGATATCTGCTCCAGCAGGTGGAGCAGCTGCAGGAGGGGCTGGAGCCGCAGTGGGAGGTGTTGCCAGGCCGGTGGGGAGGGAACAGCATTCCCCCCTGCCCCCCGTGTGATGCTGGGGAGAGAGGACACGATGACAAGACGGGCTTACTGCTGAAGGGTGTTTTATTAAGCCCGGCGGGTTGAGAACCTGCACGGAATGCAGGCATTTTCTCCTTCAGGATTCAGTTACCCCTTTTGAAAGCCGCCAGAGCCCTGATACCCGTTCATTTTACTGTCGTTGTCCCTCAGCCATATCGCTGCCCCTTCGTCATGCCCGCTGATGGGCTTTGGACCTGGGGACAGGCTCTGTGGGTTTGCAGGTGGCTCGGGAACAGGATTCCTCTGACCAAAAGGGAAGCAGGGGAACGAGCAGCTGGCCAGGTGGCTGGGGGCGCCCTAGCAGGTGGAGCGTTCGGTGCCAGGTCCATGCTCCCCCGGGGGAAACCGGCTCAGCCTGGCATCAGATTGCAGGGGGCCTTTGCAGGTCAGAGCAGGAATATGCGGGAGGGAGGCGGCTTCCTCGTGCACGGCTGCTGTTTGCTCGTGTCACGCAGCCTGACAGCTCATTTCCTTTGCATCCGCAGGTTTCCTGAACAGTGGTTTGATGACAGTTGCCTGGGTCCAAATTGCATGGAAACATTCTGAACCTCCTCTGGGATCCTGTATCTAAGAATCATGACTGCTTTCTCAGACATTTAATAGGAATTCTTCCATACCTGCCCACCTCTTCTTGTGAGCGGTAGCTCTTACATCACACAGCTGCTACATGTAAATCAGCAGACAATTGAACCAAATAAAGAAAATAACCTCATGAACAAGAAAGCCCCCCTTGAGAAGCCCAGGGAACCTAATGGGAATATTGTACGGGAAATGTAAGCATTTGCTACCGCCGTCTAGGGCTCTGGAAAATATGAATTTCGTGGCGTGCGCAGAAACCTTACACAGAAATTGCCTGACAGCCCTCCTCCACTCTCTTACGAAACTTTGCCGGAGAGTTCTCACAGGGTCTCTGAGGGAGCAGAGTTTCTGAAATGCTGATTCACTGTGTGAGGCTTAAAATGAGGACGTCTTTGTACAGCCCCTGCTATTAGCGTCTGCGTTATACTTTTAAAGATAGGGTTAGGGAAGTTTTGGGCAGTGAGCTTCCTCTGTGTAGACCTCTGAACCTTTAGGATTCTTCTGGCTGGTTCTGCAAATAGAGACTCAGTCCAGGCTGAGAGAAGACAGGTGAGGTGTAAATGCCATTCACTTCCGCACACATGGACTTGCAATGGAAATTGTGATGTTCAGGCTGCCTCTCAAGTGGATTCTGGACGTTGCTGCTCTCCTGAAGCGGTGCCGGGGTGTGGAGGGGCTGGAGGGAAGGTCCTTGCATCTGTGAGCCGCCTGACACCCAAGCCTCGGTCTGTTGTCCGGGGCAAATGGCAGCTTGTCCCAGGGAAGGGAGGGGGAGGCTCTTTCACGTAGTTATCTGCCTGGTAGACATTCACAGCGATAGGGTGAGTTTGAGTTCGGGTTTTCCTTTGGGCTGATAACATCTTCCTGTTCCCTGGCAAGCTGTTAGCGTGACAAGCCGTCCACAGGCTGTGGGTGGGAGAAACCGTGGCGTCGTATAGCTGGGTGCTTCCCCTGATCCAGATCCCCATTTGTAGCGAGGGGCGGGCATTTGCTAAGAAAATAACTGTTGTTGGAGGGTTGACTTGGTCCTGCATTTGCGAGAGTAACAGCGTGTGACCCGTTTGCTGCCCCACAGCTGAAGATTTGGAAGTGTCTAAATGAGACCCAATGCTTGAGGGCGACCTCAGAGCTCCCCAGGTCACACACTTGGGTTCCTCTGCCCTTGTGGCTGGTTTCCCAGATGAGATGGCCCATCAGTCCACTGGTTACAGCTGCGAATGGGAAAGGAGCACTGCCAGCTCCTGCTCTGGCTGTGGCTGAGCTCAACCAGAAGAACTATGGAAGGAGGTCCTTTTATTCCAGCCTTCCAAACTGCAGGTCTCTACTTGGTGTCAGAGATGAGAACCGGCCTCATGTTCCCATGGGTTTATCTGAAAGTACATTTTACTCGTGATGCCTTGCCGGATTTGCACAGGTGTTTAACAGGTGTCAAAGCATTCGCGTTTTCTGCTCCAAGAAAAGCTCCATCATCAGTCTTTTTTTATGTGGTCTTAGGGTAGGTAGTTCATTTTGCAGTTTCTTCCATACAGCAGCCAGAGTCAGAATATAATCAGACTTCCAACCCCAGCCACAGTGGGATCGTAATTGCTGGATTTCCTCTTTTTCCAACAATTTTGATACAGGGCAAAATATATGAAGCAACTGTTTTCAGGAATGGAACAATGTTCAGTGGTCTGTGATCCAAATGGAAGCGTGTGAGGCACGTTCCACATCCATCCTGGCTTTCTGTGGGGGAGTGCCTTCAAAACCAACACACAGGGCTTCCCTGGTGGCGCAGTGGTTGAGAATCCGCCTGCCGATGCAGGGGACACGGGTTCGTGCCCCGGTCTGGGAAGATCCCACATGCCGCAGAGCGGCTGGGCCCGTGAGCCATGGCCGCTGAGCCTGCGTGTCCGGAGCCTGTGCTCCATAATGGGAGAGGCCACAGCAGTGAGAGGCCTGTGTACCGCAAAAAAACAAAACAAAAAACCAAGACACGGAAGCAGAGACCAACAGAGAGATGGGCAGAGGAAACAGAGGTCAGAATTTGGGGGTGCTGAGGCATCCGGAATTTGTGGGGCACAGTGTACTGGAGACGAAGCTTCTGAAATCTTCAAAGTGGTCGCCTAGTCTTGCATAATACTAAGTTGTGTTTACACAGGACAGGGCTCCTTGAGGCTCAGAAAAGAACAACTACTAAGGAGCAAGTAGTGAGCTAGAACAAAGATTCTGGAGGTCACACAGTGCTGAGAGACAGAGCTCTAACCTGCCAGAGTGAGGAGCTCTTACTGAACAACTGAGGCCACAGAAAGGCCACACCTTAGGAATAGGGTTTCTTTAATCTGGAGTAAGGACCACGCTAAACCCACAATAACAAGACCTAAAAACAAGCCTCATCAGGATCAGGATGATATGCCAGTCAACTAACTGTCTGCCAGAATCAAACTCAACACTATTTAAACGAAGTGTTATCTACAATGTCCAGCATGCAATAAAAACATCACTAGACACGTAAACAGTGTGACCAGGAACAAAGAGAAAAAGGTCACTAGATACACCCCCATAGAAACATAATGAGCACGCAGATGGGAATTTCAGTAGAGAAATGGAAATTTAAGAAACAACCAAACAGAAATTCTACAACTGAAAAATACAGTATCTGAAATGAAAAATTCACTAGATGATTCAACAGCAGTTTGGGCACTATAGAAGAAAGTATCAATGAACGTGAAGGTCAATAGAAACCATTCAAGCTGAAGCACAGAGTAAAAAAAAAAATTGAAAAAAAATGACCAGAGCCTCAATGTCATGTGAGAGATAATATCGAGTAGTCTAACGTCTGTGTAATTGGAGTTCTAGAAGGAGAAAGATTGGGCCAGAAAAGCATTTGAGGAAATTTCCTCAAATTTGATGAAAAAAATCTCAACATACAGATGTTAGAATTTCAAGTAACCCAAGCAGGGTAAACCCAGAGAAAACCACACCTAGGCTCACCGGAATTAGATTGCTGAAAACAAAAGATGAAAAGCAGCCGGAAGAAAAGAGATACACAGTTGACCCTTAAACAATGTGAACTTGAACTGTGTGTGTCCATTTATACACTGATATTTTTAAATAGTAACTACTACGTACGTGGCCCGTGGCTGGTTGAATCCGTGGATACAGAGGAGCCATGGCTATGGAAGGCTGACTCTAAGTTATACACAGATGAACCCCCACGTTGTTCAGGGGTCAACTGTGTTACATATAGGGTGACACAAACAAGGATATAGTTGACTTCTTACCAAAAGCAATGCAAACTAGAAGACGTGGAATGCCATCTTTAAAGTTCTGGAAAAAAAATTATCTTTCAAAAATAAATATGAAACAAAGACATTTTCAGATTGACAAGAGTTGAGAGAAATTGTTCCCTGCAGACTTACAGTGCAGGAGTCATTAAAGGAAAGTCTTCAGCCTGGAAGGAAATGCCACCAGATGGAATATAGATGCATATAAAGGAATGAAAAGTGCCAGAAATGGGAACTATGTGGTAAATATAAAAGAATTTGTTTTCCCAGTTTAAAATTTCTTTAAAAGACAATTGATGGTTTACTCTATGACATAAATCACAGAAAGATCCTTTTTGACCCACCTCCTAGACAAATGGAAATAAAAACAAAAATAAACAAATGGGACCTAATGAAACTTCAAAGCTTTTGCATAGCAAAGGAAACCATAAACAAGACGAAAAGACAATGCTCAGAATGGGAGAAAATATTTGCCAATGAAGCAACTGACAAAGGATTAATCTCCAAAATTTACAAGCAGCTCATGGAGCTCAATATCAAAAAAACAAACAACCCAATCCAAAAATGGGCAGAAGACCTAAATAGACATTTCTCCAAAGAAGATATACAGATTGCCAACAAACACATGAAAGGATGCTCAACATCTAATTATTAGAGAAATGCAAATCAAAACTACAATGAGGTATCACCACACACCCTTCAGAATGGCCATCATCAAAAAATCTACAAACAATAAATGCTGGAGTGGGTGTGGAGAAAAGGGAACCGTCTTGCACTGTTGGTGGGAATGTAAATTGATACAGCCACTATGGAGAACAGTATGGAGGTTCCTTAAAAAACTACAAATAGAACTACCATATGACCCAGCAATCCCACTACTGGGCATATACCCTGAGAAAACCATAATTCAAAAAGAGTCATGTACCACAGTGTTCACTGAAGCTTAATTTACAATAGCCAGGACATGGAAGCAACCTAAGTGTCCATCAACAGATGAAAGGATAAAGAAGATATGGCACATATATACAGTGGAATATTACTCAGCCATAACAAGAAATGAAATTGGGCTTCCCTGGTGGCGCAGTGGTTGAGAGTCCGCCTGCCGATGCAAGGGACACGGGTTTGTGCCCCGGTCCAGGAAGACCCCACATGCCGCGGGGCGGCTGGGCCCGTGAGCCATGGCCGCTGAGCCTGCACGTCCGGAGCCTGTGCTCCGCAACGGGAGAGGCCACAACAGTGAGAGGCCTGCATACCGCAAAAAAAAAAAAAAAAAAGAAATGAAATTGAGTTATTTGTAATGAGGTGGATGGGCCTAGAGTCTGTCATATAGAGTGAAGTAAGTCAGAAAGAGAAAAACAAATACCGTATGCTAATACATATATATGGAATCTAAGAAAAAAAATGGTTCTGCAGAACCTAGGGGCAGGACAGGAATAAAGACACAGACGTAGAGAATGGACTTGAGGACATGGAGAGGGGGAAGGGTAAGCTGGGACGAAGTGAGAGAGTGGCATGGACATATATACACTACCAAATGTAAAACAGATAGCTAGTGGGAAGCAGCTGCATAGTACAGGGAGATCAGCTCAGTGCCTTGTGACCACCTAGAGGGGTGGGATAGGGAGGGTGGGAGGGAGACGCAAGAGGAAGGGGATATGGGGATATATGTATATGTATTGCTGATTCACTTTGTTATACGGCAGAAACTAACACAACATTGTAAAGCAATTATACTCCAATAAAGATGTTAAAAAAAAAGACAATTGATGGCTTAAAGCAAAAATAATAGCAGTTTTACTGAGGAGTTTCTAAGACATGTAACAGTAAAAAGTATCACAAAAAAGAAGAGGAGGGTAAATGAAAGAATACAGACAAGGAATAGAGAAAAACCAGTAAAAACAAAAGTTGGTTCTATAAAAGATGAGTGAAATTGATAAACTCCTAAGAAGAATATTCAAGAAAAACAAGAGGGAACCAAATTGCCAATATCAGGAATGAAAGAGGGCCTATTACTATACATCTTACAGACATTAAGAGGTTAGTAATGGAGTATTAAGAACTACTTTATGTCAATAAGTTCAGAAAAAAATTAGATGAAATGGACATAAATTCCTTGGAAGACCCAAATTATCAAAATTAACACAAGAAGAAAGTGACAATCTGAATAGCCCTGAATTTTAGTTTTTAAAAGAATAAAATTTGTAATTTAAAACTTGCCCGCAAAGAAAACTCCAGGCCAAATGGCTACAGTGGTGAATTTTAGAAAACACTTAAGGACGAGATAGCACTAGTCTTATACAAATTCTTTCGTAGAGGAAGAGGAAAGAGGAAAGACTTCCCAAATTTATGAGACCAGCATAACCATGATTTAGAAAAAGGAAAAGAAGTTATAGATCAGTATTTCTCATGAGCATAGGGACACAAAATATAACAAAATACTAGCACATTGAATACAGCAATATTTAAAAAGAATAACACCTCGTGACCAAATGGGGTTTATCCCAGGAACGCAAGGTTGGTTTAACATGTGAAACTCGAGTGTAATTCACCACATTAACTGAATAAAAAAGAAATATTACCTGTTTATTAGATGCAGAAAAAAAAGCTTTTGACAAGTCTCACAGCCTATTTATCATTAAAAACTCTCAGCAAACTCAGAATAAAAGGAAAATTCCACAGTCTCTTAAAGGACAGCTTCCAGAAACCCACAGCTAAAGTCATTTTAAACTGTGAAGCATGGAATGTTTGCCCCTTGATCAGGAAGAAGCCAAGGGAGCCTGCTTACAACACTGTGCAGCCCAGCCCTGGAAGTCCAGTCAGTGCAAAAGGGCAGCAAGAAGAAATAAAAGGCAAGAAGGTTGGATGGAAAGGAAGAAGTGAAATTATAATAAAAGGCGAGAAGGTTGGATGGAAAGGAAGAAGTGAAATTATCTTTGTTTGCAGAAGGCGTAATTCTCAGTAATCTATGCAAATGCTACTAGAACTAATACGTGAATTTAGCAAAGTCATAGGATACATGGTGAAGGTGCAAAAATTAATATTTGTGTATACTAGCAAGATTAATTGGAAAATGAAACTTAAATGTATGTCATATTGTGCCAGCCCTCTGCTTGGAACCTGCCGATGGCTTTTTACTTCCCTCAGAATAAAATTCAAAGTCTTGTCCATGTGCTACAAGGCCCTCCTTGCTGTGTCCGCTACTCCCCACCCAGCACCCGGCATGGCTCTGATCTCTTGATCTCCCCTTGATCCCTCTGCTTTGAGTTTGCTCCCCCCGCCTCCGCACCGGTGCCTGCAGACTCTTCCCCTCCACATCCCCATGGCTCACCCCCTCACTTCCTTCAGGTCTCCGCTCAACTGTCAGCTCCTCGGAGAAGGCCTTCTCATCACCTGATATAAAATAGCACTTCCTTTACTGCACTTTGGGTTTTAAAGCCCTCACCTCCACCGGCATATTGGATACCTGTTTGTTTATTGTCTCTCTCCCCCTTAGAACACGAGAACAAGGACGCAGTCTTTTGTGGTTGTTCACGGCTGAATCTGCAACGCCTACCACAGTGCCTGGAACTTAGCGGCAGTCAGTAAATATTTGTTTTGTGAATGATTGAGAACAAAATGTAGTGCTGACAAGGACAAGGCCTGGGGGGCCGCCATACTGAAATGACAGTGGTTGGTACGGTAGGCCCTTGAGTTCACCTTGATCTTATTTGAGAACCTGTGTAATTTTACTGTGAAAGCAACATTTCCATTCAAAATTGTGATGTCGTGCGGAGTCCTGAAGCAGGACAGGGTGCATCGGTAGGGCACCTCTTGTTTGCATGGCAACCCCTCATTTGTAGGGTGCTTTCCTGGGCATTACCACACCGGATGACACAGGGCCCGGTGATATAGTGGATAGCATGGGGAGATAGATTCATTTACCTGCCTACGGCTGTGCAGACAGACTGAAGCCAGGAGTCTGGATTTCAATCCCACGTTCCTTACCACTGTGTCCCATGATGGGAATCAGGCCCTCTAACAAGAGTTGTCGCGTGGTCATTTGTGGACGAGGCTGCCCCTGGGGTCTGATCTTCACGAGGATACGTGTTCTGCTATTTCGGTTCTGTGCACGTGAGGCAGCAGGTGGAGGAAAAGAATTCTCCAGATTTTCGAGGTCTTTTGGAGGCAGGATCTGTGGGAAGAGAGACCAGGGCCAGCCCGACATCAGTCAGGCCTCAGATGTTTTCATTGTGTAAAAAGGCACAGGAAGGGCCCTGCTGATCCTGGGGTGGAGTGAGGGTCCCACAGACCCTCCCGAGGGCTCTGGAATGTGGGTTGGCTTCAGCTGCAAAGAGGAGAGGCCTGGAGGGGCCTGTGGATGTGAGCAAGTCCACTGGGGCCCCACTCTTGTCACATATGCCACCTTGAGCTGTGGGAGAGGGGCAGTGGGGAGAAATAAAAGTGGCCTTTTTCTGCTCTGATTGAAATTTGTGTCAGTAAACACAGCAGATGAAAGACTGGGCATCCATGTGCCGTATCCCACTGTATCCTCAAAATGGACCAGAAAAATGCCTTCTCCACCTTCCCAGATGAAGAGGCAGGCAGAAAACGATCTTGTGGGTTTCCCAAGGTTATTCCCATGGTAGGTGGCACGTCTGGGGCAAGGACCCAGGTCTTGGGCTAGAGCTCCAAGTCAGGTGCTATCCGGGGGACTTCCCTGGTGGTCCGGCGGTTAAGACTCCGCGCTTCCGCTGCAGGGGGCACAGGTTCCATCCCTGGTCGGGGAACTAGTAATAATAAAAAAAAAATGCTCTCCGGGAAGGCTCCTGCCAAGAGGCCTCGTGTGTTGAACAAATCTCCACGGGGAGTGAGCGGGACAGAGAGCAGTGTATGGCGACTGTAATACTGTAATCACGCAGGGGGTGGCTTCCCGTGGATTGTTCTCAAGAAAAGCATGAATGAGGGGGGACCTAAGTGAGGACAGGGCTAAAACGATCTCCGGCGGGTGCGTGTGAAGGAGTGGGTACGTCAGTTCATCCTCTTCTGCATTTGGTACCTGCCTTCTCGGTGGCCCCTCACTTTGTGTAACTCTCTCTCTCGGGGATCGTTTTACGCGTCCTCACTGGGTTTGAGGCTTTGGCTCCACCGCGAAGCTACCGGGAGCTCAGGGTATCGTTGGCAGTGGGATGAGGGTGGCTCCGGGGACTCTGTTTTGCAGATGTCGTTCCGGGCGCCAGAGATCAGACAAGGCAGCGCCCCCCTGGACAGAGGGCCGGGAGAGCAGGACTGATGGTTGCAGCAGCATTTCTAATCTCAGGACCGCACGCCTGTGTGTGTGCGCCTAGGGATAATGCCGGAAGAATGGTTTTTTTTCCTAACTCAGTGACCTATCAGAAATAAAACTTACTGCTAAGATCCACTTGCAGAACAATTACAGGGTGAGGCATGTTAAGAAGCCTTAGTTCATTCTCAGCATTCGGAGTTAATGAGAATGCAAATGTTTTTCATCATGGTATATCGTTGCTTTAGAAAAAAAAAAACCTGTCCCTTGATTTAAGTGTTCGCAGTGGTTTAAACTTATCTCTTGTCTGTGTGCCTGCGAGCTGTGGCCTCTTCCTGCAGGTGGAATTGTTTGACACAGTGAAGCCCGAGGACTCCTTTATTTTTTTCCTAGATGGGATTTTTAAAAAATAGGGGGGTAAACAAAAGGGATTTATAATCAGGGAATTCTGAACATGGTGTGGCCCAAGGTGGGCATTTGGCGGGTTCAGGAAAGCTGGTCCCTCAGCTGCCCGATGGTGGCCAGGTGCCCTTGGCCGCAGCACTAACTGCTCCTTTGTCCTGACACTGGGTCTGCAGGGCCTGGGGTGGGTGAGGCAGGCGTGAGCGCCTCTGCTCCAGGCCACCTGGACTCAGGGTGGATTCAGGGTGCTGGCTCTGCCAGTCTCCACGAGGGCCAGGGGCACAGAGGGAAGGGCGCTCACTTGGCTTCCTAAGGGAGCCCACCGCTAGGCTGTCTCTTCTGTGATTCAGGACTTGAAGTAGAGACAGAAGGATTCCTTGCAGATTGGGGGCCCTGTGGTCTGATGTGTGGTCCCATCACACAGATGAGCATCCCGGGTGAGATGCTCAGTGGAGGCGACATCGGCCTGTGGCCCCCTGCGCCGCTATGTCAGGACCCCCAGGCCACCTGTGCTGGTCCCCCTGGGATGTCTGCTGTGCCCCCAGAGCTCTGGGCTCAGGAGAGAGGGAGCCCTGGGATGGTGCTTTCACCCGTGCCCTCTGTGCCGTATGTATAGGATCAGGGCTCCCCGAGCGCTGGGGATGAGCAGACCTTTGGTGGGAAGGGTGCTTCCTGTCGCTTGCGGGAACCCAAACTGGAAATCCTTTTGCATGGTGCTGGCGACATTCCCGCTGCAGCAGAGGCTCCGTGACCTCATGAGGCCCCAAACGGTCACTGTTTATTAGCCTTTCCCTGGCCAGGTCCTGTGCCAGCCTAGCTTCATTTAGTTCTCAGCAGCCCTGCAAAGAGGTATGGTCCCATTTCACAGATGAGGGAGTGAAGAGAGACCATGAGGGGTCACAGGACTTGCCCTAGGTCACCTTGCTCTAAGTAGCAGAGCCCCTTGCTTTGAACACCCTTCCCCCTGCCCTTTACCTCTTTATTTTTTTTTTTAATTTTTATTTATTTATTTAGGCCGCACCGGGTCTTAGTTGCATCACGCGGGATCTTTTTTTTTTTTTTTTTTTGGAGTTGCAGCATGCGGACTTCTTAGTTAATGCACATGGGATCTAGTTCCCTGACCAGGGATCGAACCTGGGCCCCCTGCATTGGGAGCGTGGAGTCTTACCCACTGGACACACCAGGGAAGTCCCTACCCCCTTTACTTGTTGAATCACTTCCTGTCCTAAGGAAGCGGGGGGTGCTCAGTCTTCCTTTCGGTGGAACTTAATTCATCCTCTGACTGCCACCATCACTGAAGGTGGAGCTGGAGGACCTGATCCTTCTCAGATGAGGAGGTGCTGTGTGGGCAGCCACCACCGGCCCTGACCCCAGGCCGTCTCTGGTCATTCCCTGTGGCTGGTTTGCTCTGCCCCATGAGGCTTCAGGAAGAGGCTCAGATCTCCCCCTGACTGGCCTTGTGCCCTCACATCATTTTGGGACGCAGATCAGGATGGGACGGCTCTGCGTGGTCCTCTTGGGAGGCCTGCCCTCCTCTGCTTTATGAAACAGCCCACCTTCCCCGCCCTGTACACCTAAGCAGTTGATAGTCCCTGAGCCCCACCAATGCCTTTTTTTTTTTTTTTTTTGCGGTATGTGGGCCTCTCACTGTTGTGGCCTCTCCCGTTGCGGAGCACAGGCTCCGGACGCGCAGGCTCAGCGGCCATGGCTCACGGGCCCAGCCGCTCCGCGGCATGTGGGATCTTCCCGGACCGGGGCACGAACCTGCGTCCCTTGCATCGGCAGGCGGACTCTCAACCACTGCGCCACCAGGGAAGCCCTCACCTCTGCCATTTTTTCTCTCCTGCTCCTCAGCCCCCTTTGGAAAGCTGGGAGCGGGTGGGGGGCCACTGGGGGAATCATTGCTGGGCAGGTTTAGTAACCTGGTTCTGGCCGCAGGGGCCACCAGGGCACCCACACGTGGAGCCTCTAGTCCCTCCCCCTCACTCCCATTGGGCCAAGATTTCCCAAACACACATCCGGGGGTCTCACCCTCAGGCCCTCCATTATCAGGCAGCACCAGCCTTTCAGCCTTTTTCCCCTCATTTCCTCCTTAGCCACGTTTTTCCCTCCAGTCCGTTGGGGCCAGTCTGTCTGCTGATGCCTTGCCTGCGCTCAGGGGCATCCCCTCCTGCAAGGCCACCCGCCCTGTCCCTTCACCTGGACGTCCCCTCCCTCCCTGCCCTGCAGAGCTTGGCTGCGGTCCCCGCATCACAGCATCCTCCCCGGGCCTCCAAACCCAGAGTGTTGGCAGCCACTGGACCGTCCATTTGGCACCTGCCCACGTTCTGCCTTAGGGATGTGATTTCCTTCTCGTGTGGACTCGTGTAACTTACCATGTCTGTCCGACTCGCTTGCGAAACTACCAAGGTTATGTGAGGACTCTTGTCCTGTAGATTTTTGTCATTTTTAGGTGCTGATTACATATTTGAAGATTTTTTTAAGTTGAAGTGAAGTTATTTACAATATCGTGTCAGTTTCAGGAGTAGAGCATTCGGCAGAGTGATCCAGCATTTTGCAGATTGTATTCCGTGATGGGTTATTACAATAGATTGCGTGTAATTCCCTGGGCTATGTAGTAAATCCTTGTTGCTTATGAAATATTTTTCAATGTGAAAGAAAGGATTAATGGCTTGAGGTTACGTGACCTTGTCTCATCCCTCTGTGTTGCCCGGTGGCCAGTGATGGACCCTCGGCCACTTCTTGCCACTGGACCATCAGGCTGTGTGGGGAAGAGTGGCCAGGTGGCCTTTTGCTAGGACTGGGATCTGGGTGGAGTGGGCTGGCTCCCGTGGCAGCAGGTGACTGTCATGTTCAGGGGCTGCCACCTCTCCTGCCCACAAGGCCCCTCCCGCTGAGCTTGGTGGGGGTCAGAGCGGTGCTTCCAGCATCTTGGCCTTGTGGAGGCCTGGCACTCGTGAATTGACTGGGGCCTTTGTAGTCACCACAGAGGAGCCTGTTCATCGTGCCTCCTCTCTGGATTTCAGCCTCTGTCTTCCTCTTTTTGGAAAAACACACCCTTTCTGGCAGAAACTGATGCATCCTTCTACTTAAGAAAAAAACAGGTGGTCTCGTGGGAATGGGCCTGGGCTGCCCCCGTGTTACCTGAGCACAGTGGCGGTGTTTCCGTTGCCCTTGGCCTTTTCGGTCCGCCGTGACAGGCTACGAGCCCTCCGTCCACGCATCCTTGAAGGCTCCGTGCTGTGTTGCCCTAGCCCCAGAGTGCACCCGCTCTGGCGGGGTAAGAGGGCTCAAGGTGTGCCCTGCCTGACCGAGAGCCGGGACGGCTGGCTGGCCATTCTGGACCCCCCTTTCCTAAACGTGGTGACGTTCGTCACCTGGTCCCACGTCGGCACTCATCAGGTGACGCCGTGCTCTGATGCTTGTACTGTGGGCATGTCCTCTCTGCCCCTGACCTTAGGGAAGTGAGGACTCTGATCTCCCTCAGACCCCCATGTTGCCTACCATGTTGACTTGCTCATGGCCCTTTAAATGAGCACTGACTGTTGACTGTTGTTTCTTTTTGGTGTGGAGAAAAAAGCAGTAAAACTCCAACAACCAGCAGTAAAACTCCACATTCCAGCCTAATGACCAGCGGAGAGTTTTCCTTCAGCTGATCCCATAGTCTTTGTATCTGGATCTAAACCCTCAGGCAATCAACTATTGATCAGTTACACGTGGATTCACTGTTCCGGGCTTATAGGTGACAAACAGTAAATTTCACGTCAGCCTCCCCAGCTGCTCAGCAGGCTTTGGGGCCCCCTGACCCACCCCATTGATGATGAAAGCTTGGGGGGCTGTGATTTTAATGGAACCTCAGCAAGCTTCAGTGAGGGAAGAAAGCTGGCTGAAGGAACCCTCACAGTAGGCTCCACAGTTTGGTGATCATCTGGAACTCCTCTCTCCCCTCGAGGGCAGGGTGTTCTCCACCTCTGTTCCCAGTGCTGCGCTGAGCACATACATGCCGGAGTCCACTGATGTTTGCTGGCACAAGGGTGGCACAAAGTTAGCGTGCCGTCCTGAGTTGCCTTGTAGCTCAAAAGTCTGTGGCGAGCTGAGCACAGGATTGCTCTGCACCCCTCCTCTCTTATTTTTATGAGAATGGTAAGGAAAAGCAATAGGTGAGGCTTAACTGTATCTCCCAAGTTAGGCTTTTTTTTTTTTTTTTTTTTTGCAGTACGTGGGCCTCTCACTGTTGTGGCCTCTCCCGTTGCGGAGCACAGGCTCCGGATGCACAGACTCAGTGGCCATGGCTCACGGGCCCAGCCGCTCCGCGGCACGTGGGATCTTCCCGGACCGGGGCACGAACCCGTGTCCCCTGCATCGGCAGGCGGACTTTCAACCACTGCGCCACCAGGGAAGCCCCCAAGTTAGGCTTTTGAAGAATTATAGGTCAATTTTTCTTTTTTTCATTGGGTTACATGGAGCATCCCTACTTTAGGAGTTAAACCAAACGGAACCTTCAGGGCTGTAGTGTTTTCTAATCTATTTCAACAAGAGGCACTGATTGACTGCATACCCCATATGATGAATTTGGTTTGCTGCTACCAGGGCCCCTGTGACAAAGATGATTTCTTTGGCATCCGTGTAAGAGAAAAGTATCCACGTAGGTGATAAAAGGAGCAAAGCAAATAAATGTTTGCAATGCTGTCAGTGCTTTGTGTTTAATACCAGAAGGCTAAAAGGAACAAACTATGGGTACACGCAGCAGCTTGGATGAATCTCAAAATCATCATGCTTAGCGAAAGAAGCCAGTCTCAAAATGTTACATACTGTGCCATTCCATTTTTGTGACATTCTCGAAAAGACAGGACCACAGTGGCAGGGAACAGATCAGTGGTTGCCAGGAGCTGGGGGAGGGGGAGGGGAGGATAACGGAGAGGCGCTGGGGAGGGTTTGGGGGGCGATGGAACAGTTCTGTGTCCTGGCAGTGGGTGGCTACGTGAATCTAGGCATGTGTCACAACTCATGGGACTGTGCACCGAAAACAAGTCAGATTTACTGGGTGAGAATTTAAAAATAGAATAATTCCTGAAGGGTGAGGAGTGCCTGAGTTGTCCAGTCCCTGAGGACAGGTTCAGGTCCCCTCCTCTCCTGAAGTAACAACATCTGTGCTGAGAGGTTTAGAGAGATCCCCAACCCAGGCTCACTCTCATGTCGCAAGTGTCCTTTGGCTGACAGTTGTCAGGACGCACCCAAGGTGACGATCTGGTTTTCTTTGTTGTATAAAAGGTCATGGAGTTTGCACCTCTGCTCCAGACTTGCCCCTTAGAATATATGTAGGATGCAGGTTTGGGTGATTTTTTTTTTTTTTTTGGCCACTCTCAAGATTTCCTTTTGTGTATTTATATGAATGTTTGTATGATTATAAGTGTTTCCATGAAATTGATTAACTTAGAACAGCGATTCCTTTTCAGCTGTTAATTTATTCCCTTGAAGTGGTTTCTCCTCTGGACACGTGTCCGGAACTGCAATGATATTCACTTCTCTCTCAAAGCCGAGTCTCCTGCCTCAGGAATGGACTCCACTGTCCACTCACTTGCCTGAATCTGAACCCAGGTTCCATCCTCGTTCTCTCTCCCCAGCCCTTCTTGAGGCACCGTGTCTTGAAATTCTGTCTCCTAAATAGCTCTCAAATGGGCCCATTTCCTCTCCACCCCGTGCCACCTCCGCAGCTCCACCTTTTAGCCAAAGAGCTAATAGAGTCCAAACACTTTGACATGGCTTCATGTCTATCCTTGAACCATCTGGTTTTCCTCTGCCTGTTTCTCTAGCTTAGTCTTCGTACCCACCCCCAATCCGACGCTCAATGTCTTACCGTGCCCTTGCAGAATGCTACTCCCTGTACTTGGAACCGTGCCCCCAACCCCTGACCACACACAGTATTTGTCCGGCAAGTTTTCCGTCCACCTGTCCATCCTCTACCTACATGCCACTTTCTTCTGGGCTGAGCCTCCCTCCCTCCTGGCCCAAGAGTTGCCTGTTCTTCTGTCCTGGCACCTGACACACTGTATCATCATTGCCCCCAGATCTCTGTAGACAGCGTCCTCCCTGTGTTGTCACTGTTGTGTCCTGGGCACCGAGCACAGTGCCTCGAGTTAGAAAGTGCTGAGAGAAGATGTTATGAGGAAGGGACAGAGTCATCTGTAAAATCCCAGAGCCAGCGACCAGCAGGAATGTAATGGCCTCAAGGTGCCCGTCCCTGCCTTCTGATTTGCCTACAGTCTGGTCAGGGAAATAATAACCTTTTAAATACGTGAATAGTAATTGTGTTAAACCATGCAACATGGACTCCAAATGCCGCTGAGGAAGAGGACGGGAGCTGGAGCAGTTGAGGCTGTTGGAGAAGCTACGCAGCACTCCTGCGTTACGTCACAAATCTGCTGCTTCTTCACGTCATGGATTTTCTCCCTTCTCACACTGTACAGGTTGCTGCCCACTCACCAAAGCTGAGCCACTAGGGCCCACCCCACTCCCTCCATGGGTGACATCGGGTAGCCCCGAGGGTTTTGTCACATTTCAGGGGAAATCTCACCTACTGCTGCGTTGTGTGGCCACTCTGCCCATCATCACTCTCCTCCACATGACCCTCACGTGATGTGCTGGTGTTGTCCCTTCTCTGCCCTATTTAACTTGGAAACACGTCCCCATTCGGCCTCTCCCGAGCTGTCCCTCCCCTGCAGCATGGTCCTACAGGCAGACTGTTTCCAGAGGTGGGGGGGGTGTCTTCTCCCTCCTCTTTCCAACCCCACTCTGGTTCCAGGGACCAGAACCTGCTGTATAGGACAGGGAACTCCACTCAGTCCCCTAAATGGGGAGGAGATGACCTAAATGGGAAGGACATCCAAAAAAGAGGGTATATATGTATACGTATAGCTGATTCACTTCACTGTACAGCAGAAGCTAGCACAGCATTGTAAAGTAACTATACTCCAATTAAAATTAATAATAATAATAAAAAATGATGGCTTTCCACTTGGAAAACACGGTGTCTTGAGTCCACGTCTGGGCACAGGTGTTGCTGATTGGACCCTAAGATGGGTCTGAAGGCTGTGGGCACGTCCAGCTGTAGCTGGGAGCGCCTGTGTCCTGCTCATGTGCTCAGGCCCTAGACCCAGGGGGCTGGAGGGATGTGGGCTGGGTGACCCTGTGGTCCCCCACCCCCTGCCCCCAGCTAGGCAGGGGAGGGCTGTGCCTTGTGCCCAGGGCTGACTCGGCCATCTTTGAAGTCCAGCCAGCCTGGTCTTTGGGACCCTCGGGGACAGTTTGCCCTGCATCCCACAACCATCCAGACTGCCACGAGGGCCCCAGAGCACTGACGGGCTCTGCTGGTTCACAGCCCTGCCAGGTCCAAGGGCACCTACTGTTCTTGTGTGAAGCCTTGTCTGATTTCCTGATTAAAGCAAACCTCCAGCAATGGGGAAGTCTCATGGTCTCGGCTTACGGGCACTGCCTGTGTGGCCCGGCCTTTGGTTTGTCCTGGCTTCCCACTGACCAGCAGATGTGGCACATGGCCAGGTTACTGGCTTTTCTGGGTCTGTTTCCTCGTCTCTCTAATGAGGGGTTTGCATGAGGTGATCACTGTGATTCTCTCCGGAACTTTGATTTAATAGAGTTACTATCCTGAGAGTTTGGGCTGGTAGGTGAGGCGCACATCCGCTTTCCTCCTTCCCTGGGTCCCAGTGAAATGAGAGACAATGAGGCGAAAAGAAGGAAGTCACAATACCCTCAGCAGACCAGAAATGCAGAGGAATGCCTAGAAGGTAAAAACGGAATGGGTTGACGAGGAAAGCAGAGCAGAGGCTGACGCAGCCCAAGACCCTGGAGAGACACGTGAGTGAGTTTTTCACGGAGCCCCGGGGAAGCCCCAGTCTCCACATGGTTAAACACGAAGAATGAGAACTTATGTGGAACGAATGCCCCCCGCCACCCCCTGGAGCCCCCACTGACGCTTACTGCAGATCAGAGTAGCCCAGAGCAGATCTTGCCTCCAGGATAAAACCGAGAGCGTTCTCTGAAGAAGGTGGGCAGTCTGCCCGGACAGGCTCCTGGCGGTGGTGCTGGACTCTGACCGAGAATAATTGCACAGCCTGAGGTGACCTGAGACCTCAGAACGGACATGGAGGAGAATGAAAGAGGAGAGATGACGCTCTCCAGGAGTGAAAGACCTCCCACGCTTTGCACCCAGGGTAAAGCTTTCTTATTTTCGGCAGTTGTGAGAGTCCCAGGCTGCCAGCCTGTCCCACTTACCCAGCTTCTCATCCGAAGGAGAGGCCTGGGGGAAATATATTCTAGCCAAACTTCAGAATTCTAAGGGTAAGAAAAATATTGCTAAACTTCTGGAAAGAAAAAGCAGGTTGCCAAAAAGAACAGAAATCAAACTGGCAGCAGACTTCTCGTCAGCACCAGTGCAGTTGTATCTGCCAGGTTTGGTGGAGATGATCTCCAATGTAGAATGCTACTCCCTGCTAAACTATTAGTCAAGCGTGAGGACCGATAGAGGTATTTTTGTGCCTGGAGGGGCTCAGAAATACACCTTTACATCCCATATGGGGAAAAAAGAAGAAGTCAGTCAAAGGGGTCTTCCAGATAAAGCAAAAAAACCCAACACTCTATAACAACAAAAACAGGGATTGCTTGGTGTACAAGAAACAGTGGCAGCCGATGATCCAGAAGAAGGGAAGAAGGCTGTAGAAAGTGGAAATGCTTTAACAGACCCTCTGCCTCGTGCAGGTTCTCAGGTCCAGGGGAAAGGTTTCTCGCCAGTGGGCTGGCCATGCCCTCTGCTGTCCAGTGAGTGGTCCTGCAGCATGATGTCAGCCCTGCCAGTCCTGGCCGTGGGCTCCCACCTCGTCCTCTGCTCACCAGGTGCTGCTGCTTCTACCTCTGCAGTGTTTCCAGCTCCCCTGGGAGGACGAGGTGGTGTTGACACAATTAGGGGAGTGGAGGGGGGCGTGGGAATAGTTGGGCGTGGTTTGGACCCCATAAAAGGAGCAAGCCCATTGCTGCTTAACCCAGCTGCACTTTGGAGTCACCTGGGGGGCTTTAACACTGCCTGATCCCCGGGCCCGTTCCGGCTGATTACACCAGAACCTCTGGGGATGGTGCCCAGGTGACTGCTGTGTAGTCCCTGGGAGTTCAGGTGAATTCAGGTGGACGTGAGGATACAGGGCCTTCTGCTGATGGCATGGGGCTTCCTCAGTAAAAGACAAGCTGTTCACACTGAGAAAGTCAGAAATAGACTTGGGAGACTTTTTTCTTTTTAATTATCTTTTCATTTACATGAGTAATTAAAAAAAATCATACACTACAGTAACATAAAGAGTAAACAGCTGTCATCCCTTCCCCAGAGATAAGCCATTGCGTGTCCCTCCAGATCTTTTCTGTACTTTTACACAGCGGGATGTGGAAGTAGAGCTCCTCTGCACTCTGGACTGAGGACTGTTTTGTGGTGCTTCTGCGCCCCTGTTTCAACGGTGCGGGGAAGGCAGGGGGCACACAGGCCCCAGCCACCTCCTCGCCTGAGAGCTGGAATCGTAGATGGCGAAGAGTTCTTTGGAGATGTGATCAGCAAGTCCATTTCCCTCCCTGAACCTAGCCCCCTACGCTGTGCACCTGGAGGTTGTAGAAAGCACCTGGGAAGCACCTGTCTGGATGGGTGGCTCTCCTGCCAGGCTACAGCCAGCGTGAGGGCTGCCCAAGTGGGACCTGGCCAAAGGGGTTCCCAGAGAGTATGTGGGCCTGCAGGGGGGAGGTGGGCCCAGACCACCTGGAGGGCCCTGGCCCCACTTGGACTGGGCCTGTCCTTGGGGGCCTTCGTCCAGGTGCAGGCCAGGTGATAAGCCGGGCAGGTGTCCACACAGCTTCCCGCATGGGCCTCCGTCAGCCAGGGAGTAGAGACACTTTCTTGTGGAAGGGCCTCTACCCTCAGGTCCACTGGACTGGACCGGAGTGTTTCATGCCGAAAGAGTTGGGCTCTTCATCTACTACTTCAGAAAGGCCCGAAAAGCTATGGCTGACGTGCATGCCGGTGGCGGGAGCAGGTCCACAGAGCAAGTTTAGTAAGAATGTGAGGAAGGGTGCGGATGGTTTCTGCTTCACTCTAAGGTGTCCAGCTTGGTCTGTAACCGATTACATTTATTATACATATATATGTAATACATATAAGTTATAGATGAAAGTATATAACACACCTTGCATGTATACATACATATACACACATACATGCATATTGGGGTTTACATTTTTTTTTCAAAAATGAAGTCATACTATGTTTGCATATTTTTCTGCAGATCTTTATTGAAACTTCATAATGTATTTTATAGACACTTCCAAGTCAGTAAATAGATCCACCTCATTTCTTTTAACCACTCTTTATTATCGTGAATAATTGGTTAACCATTCCCATGTCAAGGAGTGTTTATGAGATGACTGAATTTTTAATACAAATCTGGCTTCAGGGAACATATTTGCTCATTTATCTGTATGTGTCTCTGAATATTTCTATAGAACAAATTCCCAGAAGTTAATTGCTGTGTCATAGGATGAATACATTTAAGATTTTGATAGAAACTTCCAAATGGCTGTCCAGAAAAGGTGTACCATTTTTAAACTACCAGCAGCATATGGGCATGCCCATTTCTCACACTCTGCCAAAGATGACTAGTATCTACCTTTTAAAATTTCCAGGAGCCTGATGGTTACATTTGGTTATTAGTGGGGCTGACCATTTTTTATGTGCTTACTGGCTGTTTCCTATCGTTTGAATTGTTTTTCCATATCCTTTGCCCACTTTTCAATGAAATGTTTGCATTTTTCTTATTACTTTATAAGAGCTCTTTATAAATCAAGGATATATATTCCCATTCTTATGTATATTGCATATATTTTCCCCTAGCATGACTCATGTCTTCAATTTTATTGAAAGCTTTCACAGTATAGAAAAGGAAGAGATGAAATAAGAAGCCACCTACTTTAGGATTGAAAAAAAAAAAAAGGAAGGGGCTTATGACTCACAACTTTTCAAATAATGTTTAACTTTACCAATAAGAAAAAAAAAAAGTTCCAGGAATCCCATTGTTATAACTGTACTAGATTCCTTTTGTTTTGCTTCTCCCCCTAATTTTAAAATACTTGAGATATAATTCACATATCCCCAAACGAGGTTGTGAACCACTGACAAAATCTAATTCCAGAACATTTTCATTGCCTCAAAAAGTAACTACAATCCATTAGTAGTCTCCTTTAAACATTTGGTGGAATTCACCAGTGAAGCTGTCTGGGCCTGGGCTTTTCTTTGTGGATGATTTCAAAATTCCTAATTCAGTCTCTTTAGTTGTAATAGGTCAATTAACAATGTCTTCTTGAGTCAGTTTTGGTAGTTTGTATCTTTCTAAGAATACGTCCATTTCGCCTAGGTTATGTAGTTTGTCTGCATCCAGTTGTTCATAGAATTCCTTTATAATCATTTTTACTTCTGTACGGTCAGTCGTGATGGCCCCTCTTTCATTCTTGATTTTAGTAATTTGAGTCTTTTCTCCTTTTCTCTTGGTTAGTTAGTCCAGCTAAAAGTTTGTCAATTTTGTTGATCTTTTCAAAGAACCAGCTTTTGGTTTTGTTGATTTTCTCTGTTATTTTTCTGTTCTCAATTTCATTAATTTCTTCTCTAATCTTTATTATATTTTTCCTTCCGCTTGCTTTTAGTTTAGTTTGCTCCTTTTAAAATATCTTAAGGTGGAATGTTAGGCAAGTGATTTGAGTTTTTTCTTCCTTTTTAATATAGGCATTTATCGCTATAAATTTAGCTGCTTTAGCTGCATCCATAAGTTTTTGTTTTTATCGGTTTCTAAATATTTCCTAATGTCTCTTGTGATTTTTTTTCTTTGACCCATTGGTTACTTAGGAGTATGTTATTTAATTTCCACATATTTGTGAATTTCCCAGATTTCTTTCTTATTGATTTCTAATTTAATGCTGTTGTAGTTGGAATACATACTTAGTATGATTTTAATCTTTTTAAATGTATCAAGGATGTTTTATGGCCTAAGAAATGTTCTGTGTCTGTCAGGTCTAAGTTGGCTTATCATGTTTTTCAAGTCTTCTATTTCCTCATCGATCTTATGGCTAGTTGTTCTATAATTACTGAAATGGAGCATTGGAGACTTCAACTATTACTGCTTGTCTGTTTCTTCCTTCAGTTCCGTTAGTTTTGCTGCATGTTTTCTGGAGCTCTGTTATTAGGTGCATATATGTATGTAATTGTTAAATCTTCATTGATTGACACTATTATCAATATATAATTTCCCACTTTGTCTCTAGTAATTTTGTTTTGAACTCTATTTTGTCTGATATGAACATGGCCACTCCAGCTCTCTTTTGGTTTGTTTGCATGGTATATCTTTTCTCCATCCTTTTACTTTCACCCTATTTGTGTCTTTGAATTTAAAGTGTATCTCTTGTAGAGAGCATATAGTTGGATCATTTTTTAATCCATTTCATCAGTCTCTCTCTTTTATTTGGAATGTCTAACCCATTTTCATTTAATGTAATTAATAATAAGGTGAGATTTACATTAGCCATTTTGGTCTTCAGTTTCTGTGTGTATTAAGCCTTTTTTGTTTCTCTTTTCCTCCATTACTGCCTCCTTTTGTGTTAAATAGATGCTTTCTAGTGTACCATTTAAATTCCCTTGTCATTTCTTTACCTTTTTGAGGATTTATTTTCTTTGTAATTGCCCGTGGGGATTACAATTTTAACTTATAACAACCTAGTTCAGATTAATACCAACTTAATTTCAATAGTATACTGAACATTTGCTTTTATAACTCCATTTCCTCACCCCTTTTTAATGCTGTTATTGTCAGACAAATTACATCTTCATACACCATGTGCTCATTAGCACAGAGTTGTAGTTATTGCTTCATACAACTGTCTTTTAAATTAGGTAGAAGGAAAAAGGAGTTACAAACAATAATACACTTATGCTGGTTTTTATGTTTACCTATGTAATTACTGGTACTCAATTTTTTCGTCTGGTTTTGAGTTACTGTCTAGTAACCTTCAGTATTTCTTGTAGGGCAGGTTCGCTAGTGACAATTTCTCTCTGTTTTTATCTGGGAATGTCTTAATCTGTCTTATTTTTTCCTTTGTTTTTTAGCAATTGAGGTGAAATTCATGTAACATAAAATGAACCATTTAAAGTGAAAAATTCGGTGGCATTTAGCACCTTCACCACCTCTCTCTAGTTCCAAACATGTTTTTTTCACTCCAAAAGGAAATTCTGTACCTGCTAAGCAGTTGTTCCCCATTGTTTCATTGTTGAAGAACAGTTTGCTGGGTCTAGTGTTCTTCATCCACAGTCTTTTGCTTTTAGCACTTTGAATAGTTCATCCCACTGCTTTCTGGCCTTGTGGGTTCTGATGAGAAATCAGCCATTAATCTTACTGGGGGGAACTTCCATGGTGGTCCAGTGGTTAAGACTTCGCCTTCCAATGCAGTGGTTGCGGGTTCAATCCCTAGTCAGGGAGCTAAGATCCCACAGACCTCGCGGCCAAAAACCAAAACATAAAACAGAAGCAATATTGTAACAGAGTCAATAAAGACTTTAAAAATAGTCCACATCAAAAAAAAAATACATCTTTTGGGCTTCCCTGGTGGCACAGTGGTTGAGAGTCTGCCTGCCGATGCAGGGGACACGGGTTCGTGCCCCAGTCCGGGAAGATCCCACATGCCGCGGAGCGGCTGGGCCCGTGAGCCATGGCTACTGAGCCTGCGCGTCTGGAGTCTGTGCTCCGCAACGGGAGAGGCCACAACAGTGAGAGGCCCGCGTACCGCAAAAAAAAAAAAAAAAAAAAAAAAAATCTTAAAAAAAAAATCTTATTGGAGATTCCCTTGTAGGGTATGAGTCCTTCCAAGATTTTCTCTTGTCTTTGACAGTTTGATTGTGATGTGTCTCGGCGTGGATCTCTTTGAGTTTATCTTGCTTAGAGTTTGTTGAACTTCTTGGATGTGTAGATTAATGTTCTCAAACTTTGGCAGTGTTCAACCATTAGTTCTTCAAATATTCTTTCTGCACCATTCTCTCCTCTCCTTCTGAAATTCCCAATATGTATATGTTGGTGTGCTCAGTGATGTTTATTTTTCTTCATAGTATCTCTTTCTGTTTCTCAGGCAGGCTAATCTCAATTGATGGGTCTTCAAGTTCACTGAATCTTTCCATTTAAATCTGCTGTTGAGTCCCTCTAGTGATTTTAAAATTCTTCAGTTATTGTACTTTTCAACTCCAGAATTTCTATTTGGTTCTCTTTTATAATTTCTGTCTCTTTTTTCATGTTATGTATTCGGTGAGACATCATTCTCATACTTTGCTTAATACGTGGTTTCTTGGTTTTTTGAATATATTTAAAATAGCTGATTTGAGTTCTTTGTCAAATAAGTCCAACAGCTGGGCTTCCTGTGTATGGATCACACTTTTTGTTTCTTTGTATGTTGTGTAATTGTCCGTTGAACATTTAAAATATATGATGTGGCAGCTTTGGATATGGGATTCTCCCTGACTCCCCAGCATATGTTGTTTGTTTTGACTTTTCTGAACTAATTCCATAAAGCCTGTATTTTTTTTTATCATGTGTGACCACTGAAGTCTCTGCTTTGGTTGGCTTAGTAATCAGCTAGTGATTGGACAGAGACTTTCTTAGACATTTAGAATGAGCCGTCCTCCCAGTCTTTGCTGCAGGACTCTGTGTGCATGTTGAGGCACTCAGACAGGCAGTTGAGAGCTCTGTCTAAACCCTCACTTCCTAGTTTCACAGAGCTTCAAGGTCAGCCAGAGGTGAGAGGCTAGGGGCTTCTCAGGTCTTTTCCTGAGTATGTGCATAGCCCTACATGTGGTCTTCTAGATTCCCAGGAATATGTTGGGCTTTTCTTTTAAGCATTTTAGCTAGTCTGTCATTTACCCCAACTGTTATCCGCTTGCCTCAGTGAAGTTAAATATTTCCCTTTAGGGGGAAAACGGCTTTTCACACTGAGAGAGCTCTAACTCAGGTCAGACTGGGCTTTTTCCCCTTGCAAGTGAGGTTTTCTGGGGAACCACTAAACAGGTTAAATAATGACGATTCTCTGGAAATGGAGCTTTGAAGACGTTCCAATCCAGTTCTTCCCCATCTGGTGACTGCCGGGCTACTCATTTACACAGTAATTGTGAAGCTGTTGGTTTTCAAGGCTCCCAAGGAGCTGGAGAGCCGAGGGTTGGAGTAAGGCAAGTTAAAATGCCACAACATTCACTGTTTTTTACTGAGGTTTAGCCGTGGAATACATGCTCCACGGAGTGCTAAAGCCTTTGGTTAATTTCTAGAGTTCTGACAAAGTTGATTCTAACCTTTTTTGGGGGGGGGCAGTTTTTAAATTGCTTTTATGGAGAAGAGGTTTTTTTTGGAGGTCCTCATTCCACCATTCTTGCTGATGTCATTTGCATTTGGTTTTATCGTTAAAAGTGTTTGGAATCAGGCTGAATGTTCGGCGTCATCATATTTGGTTAGCGAAGACAGCTCAGTTTTGTCACTTATTCACTGTGTCCTGGGGCACGTTCAGAATCTGCCAGCCTCAGTTCTGTGGCTTGAAAAATGGTTGGTTGTCAAGAGAAATCTCTAGTTTTTCCACCTCTGAGATTCTGAGCTTCTAAAGGCCACATTTTCATCTGCATTTTCAGTTCTTTCTTATGCAGCTTTACTGAGTTAATTTTTAAAAATTCTAACCGCACCTTGTCAGTCATCTTCTTATGATAATTATTTCACTCTGAATTGTAAACGTTCTTCCAATAGCATCGTTATGGCTCTTGGCTGTTATTTATTCCTGCGGAGAAACTTTAAAAGTGCAGTTGCTATCTTACCATTAAAAGAAGGGGTTACTCTTCTCTCTGTCGCCCGCCCCCTCCACCTTGGGTTAGCAGCTCCTTGGCATGAAGTAGAAGAAGAGGCCTTTAAACGGGCCCCGGTACAGGAAAATGGTACCCAGGTCTGGAGGTAAGATGCCATAGCAACCGAGCCACACATCTCACGCCCGTTTACAGTTGCTGATGTCCTGACCCCAGCAGCAGATTTCAGCCCTTGTCTCAAATGTATCATCTTCGTAAACCACAGCCTCTGTGTTTGGGCTTCTCCTTCCTTATGATGCTACAGATGCCTAAATGCCGCGGACAGCCACCGCTCCCCACACTCCTGCGCCTTTTGGTGCCAGGCACTCTCTCCCTAACCTCCTTGTGCCCAACTCAGTGGGCACTTGTTTCCAGGGTTGGAGGATGGGGCATAGCATCTGGCACTGCTCTCCGGAAAGCCCAGCTCCATCCTCCCATTTCTCAGGTGCCTGCAGGTGGGGACCAGATCGTCATCCGTGCCTCCCTCTTTGCATTGAAGTCTGCCCCCTCATGCCCCCTGCTGGCCCATGTCTCCAGGTGGATGGGGCACCTGTGGGTCTGTGGCCCCCACCTCCCAGCACTGGCTGCTCCCCAGCCACAAAGCGTCTCCCGTGGGCACACTGTTTCCACATCCCAGGGAGCTGGGGATGGGACAGCCAGAGCAGGCCTTGTGTGGAGGTGGTGTGTGTGGGCGCCATGTGCTGCATTCTGAGAGATGCCAAAAATAACGGTGAGCCAAGAGCCTTCCCGTTAACTCCATGCGCCTCACGCGTTACATCATCTCATCCGGGCCTGCACGGCGGCCCGCACAGCAGGTCCTGTGACAGGTGAGACACCGAGACCGGGCTGGTGAGTGACAACCAGGACTCCCGTGCAGAGAGCCACGCGGGGCTCTTCCTGTTCTACTCAGGCCCGGGTTTATCCCTCTATTTGGCGTAGAATTTTATCGCCTCTGGTTGGCCGCACAAGTTGTGCTTTGTGTTAGTGTACCAACGTGCCCCTTTCATGGTGGTGCGGGGCCTGTGAGAGCAGCGGGCCTGCTGGGAGCCGAGCCCCGGGCCGGACTCCCCACATGCAGGTGTCAGGCCACCAGCGTAGGTGCCCAAGAAACAACTTGCTTTCCCGACCACTCGGCTTCATTTGTGCCCTGAGCCCCCAGAGCACAGGGCCACCCGTCTTAATCTCAGCCGGTGTGGTGTTTCCTCCGGCCCTCAGCACCCAGTGGGTTGCACCTCAGTCCTGGGAGCTGGACTGTGGTGCGTGATGTCTGGGAGGGAGAAATGCTGCTGGCCTCGGTGCCACTGGCCGCTCCATCCTCCCGCCTCTGCACCAGGGGCTCTGGGTTGGCTCGTCTGCCCTTCCTGTGGTCCCTCTGAGTTTGGTGCACTGCCCCGCCCAGGCCTCCCCTGAAGCCCAGGAGTCATCCTGCTGCTCTGCTGCTGCTGGGCCTCGGGTTGCCAGTGACACATCTACATCTGGCTTTCCTGAGCACCCCACAGCCCTTTTCACCCAAGGATCTTGCTCTCACTCCCTGGTTCCACCTGGCTCTGTCTCCCTCCAAAGCCTTAGCCCTTCATCCTTTGACAGATTGTTTTCCACCTACTGGAAGAAGTGATTCCATGAGGGGACACAGGGCACATACAGGGAATGGGACAGAGCTTGGAGCTGGCTTATTCTGCTGATTACTGAGCTGTTCAGAGGTGACTCCGATACCGAGGGGTTGCACCTCCGCCCTGTGTAAATCTGCAATGAACATACTCTTCCTTTACTGATACCTGCCTTTACGTTTGCCCCAGCCTGTCCTGGGTGCAGCTGTCCTGAAAGTATACCAAACCCCTTTGCCCTAAAGATCTAAAAATGGAACCAAACAAATTGTGTCCGGGTGGCTCCGGAGGGTTCAACTGGTTTGACATCACTCACACAGCCCCTGTTTGCTCAGGGAATTAGTTGGGACTTTTTCTTTTACAGATAAGGCTTGCAAAGATTTGTTTGGTTTAAAAAAAAAAAAACAGAGAGATGGACTTTGTAGCTTAGGTAACTGGAAAATCTCTGGTAGCTGGCTTCAGGAACAGCTGGATCCAGGACTCTCAACAGAGTCCCCAGGTGCATTGCTTTTCCCCTTCACCTCTTGGTGTTTCTTTCCTCTCTAAACTCACATCCTCCTAGACCCAACAGAAAAGAAATATTCTGTTTCAACAATTCCATAAAAGCCCTGAGCCTCACTCCCCTTGGCCTGAAATGAGTCACATGCCTGTCCCTGAAACAACCACTCTTGCCAGGGAATGGAACTGCGTGGACCAGCTTGGGCCCGGGCTATGTCTGTAGCTCCTGTCTTGGGCCACATCATGTATTAAGAGTCAAGCCTTGGTACGTTCTTACCGAGTTCCTGGGTGCCTGGGCCTGGATGACTCAGTGACTCAAAGGAAAACCTTTTGTTACAGAAACTGTAGTATTGAAAGCAGAACAGTGTTCTTTAGAGCCATCACCCCTGCTGTACAGACCCTCCCCAGGGGCTGGACAGCATCCCACTCCTTCCCCAGAACTCCAGTTGTCCAGCCCTTCTTTTTTTTTTCTTAATTTGGCTGTGCTGGGTCTTCTTCATTGTGGCACGTGGGCTCTTCATTGCGGGCTTCTCTCTAGTTGTGGCACGTGGGCTCTCTAGTTGTGGTGCGCCGGCTCTAGAGCGCATGGGCTCAGTAGTTGTGGTGTGTGGGCTTCTCTCTAGTTGCGGTGCATGGGTTTAGTTGCCCTGTGGCATGTGGGCTTTTAGTTCCCCAATCAGGGATTGAACCTGCGTCCCCTGCATTGGAAGGCAGATTCTTAAGCACTAGACCACCAGGGAAGTCCCTGTGCAGCCCTTCTGAGTGCAGCCGAGCCGTGATCAGTGGGTGGATCTTCCTAGGCTGCCCTAAGCCTGTATTGTAAGAGGCATCTCTCAGAAGGGGACTGGATCCACGTGACGAGCCCTCTCTCCCCAACCAATGATGCTGTGTGCCCGGCTCCTGCCACTAGACCACAGACCAGGACACGCTGGTGGCCACGAGCACTTCCACTGCCTGCACGGTGCAGGCAGCAAGCTTGCAGCAGCTCCTTGTCCTTGTGGGTGAGCACTGTGCTTGGACCCCCAGGGAGTGTTCCTGCAGGTGCCCCAGCTGAAGGCTCACCTGCTGACGTGAGGGCCATGCTCAGAGTTGGAGAACTGCTGTCCTCCAGTGTGGCTGCATTGGAAGTCACCCGGGATCCCCTGCCAGCAGTTGGGCTGGGGCATGACCCGAGGATCCCAAGGTTTTTAAACCTCCCCAGGGGATTCTGATGTGCAACCAGGGTCGAGAACAACTGCTCTAAAGCCATGGTTCTCAAACCTTCACATGCAAAGGGATCACCCGGGGACGCTGATTTGGGGCAGATTCTGAGACATAGGTCTGGATGGAGCCTGAGAGTGTCTGCGCCTCTCACCAGCTCCCAAGTGATGCTGAGGCTGCTGGTCCCCAGGCTGCACTCTGAGTGGCAGGGGAACTGGCGTTCCATCCTTGAGGCCTCGGAACATCCTCTGGCAGGTGGACACATCAGCCCAGGCCTGTGTTTGCCATCAGACGCCATCCCACTGGAGAAAGAGCCACGGGCTGCTCAGACGCAGCGCCCGCAGTAGCACTGACCGCCGTCCCGAGGGTGGGCTTCTGGGCAGGTGAGGCACAGGTGTCCCCGGGTGGTCATCCTGTCAGCGCCTCAAGCCGTGAAGCAGAACACGCGGCAAGGTTTCTTCTCCGAGGGGGAGAGTCAGTAGGCCAGTTTCCTCTGATACTTTTTGCTCGGCGGTCGGCATATCAGACTGGGCCACAGGGTCACCTGACACACTTGCTCTAGAGCTCAGAGCCCTTCGCGACTGAGTGTCTATCAGGCACTTAGGGCTGCCCTTCTGGGTCACATCTGGCTGCAGCACCCTTGCCCTAGGGGAGAAATTTGACCAGATGGAGATAGAAGAGGGCCCCCTGGCTGGGCGGCCACCTGACCACGCTGCCACCACCCCAGGAACAAGGCACCCGGCGGACAGGCGCGCTCAGCAACGGGAGTCCCGCGTCCCCGGGCTCCGCCCTCCACCCCACGCCTGTGCTGGTGCCTCGTGGTGCTGCTGCCGGCTGCCACCTGGTGACGCTCCTTCTCCGATGAACGACTCAGAGTGGCCTGGCTTGGATGAAACGCTCGTAATGTTCAGTTCAGCCAGCGTTTAAAGAGTAAATGTATACGAAGTATTTACAGCAGTTCTTGGCACTTGTGAGCTGCTGCCAGCATCATGCCGCGGCTTTACTAGAAGGTAAAGTGTGAGAAATCCTCAGTCGTTCACGGGATCCCGCCTGTCTACCACAGCCTGCCTTCCTCTGGCCACGTTCCTGTGCATCAGTCAACTTAGGACTTCACGGGTGCTCCCTTACTGACGCTAGTCCCGTGCCCAGTGCTGTGTCCACTGCTGGCCCTGGCCAGTCCAGGAGTACATGGTTTATATGTTGCACTGTATGAATCACTGTGCACTTATGAAGCACCTGCTGCATACTCGGCTCCTTGGAATATACAGAAATAATCAAATTTACTGGCATTGTTCTCAAAGACTTTGCAGTCTGATTGAGGAGGCCAGTTGTGACCCATTAAGCGCTAACTGGTGTGGGACATCTATCTACGATGCCCCCCTCCCCATGGCAGTATTGAAGAAGATGGGAACTTGGTTGCTTTTCTAAGGTCTTTAAAATACCAAGAGGCTGGGGCTTCCCTGGTGGCGCAGTGGTTGGGACTCCGCCTGCTGATGCAAGGGACGCGGGTTCGTGCCCTGGTCCGGGAAGATCCCACGTGCCACGGAGCGGCTGGGCCCGTGAGCCATGGCCGCTGAGCCTGCGCGTCCGGAGCCTGTGCTCCGCAGCGGGAGAGGCTACAACAGTGAGAGGCCCGCGAACCGAAAAAAAAAAAAAAAAAAAACAAGAGGCTGGAATAATTTGAATATTAGATGTCCTTGCGTGATGAGCCAAATGTGTGTTCATACTGCTCCATGTCCCCAGTCTCCAAATGTGATGTCTCCGAATTACAAAATAGGAAGATATTTATGTCAAACCCAACCAGCCCACACATCTGAATCACACAGGAGCACTCTGTCAGAGCATCTTACCAAATGGCTCAAACGAAATCAACTATTTGAGGATGTTATTTTCCTTAGGGGAAATGTAATAAAGCAAAGACGTTATTACAAGTGATTTCTGCCCTTGGATTTTATAAGCGCAGGTGACACGTCTCACTCATTCATAAAATATTTCCCAGCATCTACTGTGTGTAGGTTATCAGGGCTACAGAGATGAAAAGAGCTTGTCTCTGCCCTTAATGAAGCTCAGACTCCAGGAGGGGAAATGTGTACACAATAATGTGGGTGGGCAGGGGCTCAGAGGAAGGATGCAGGGCGCCCAGCAAGTGCAGAGATTTCTCAGGGTCAGGGTGGGGCAAAGACGCTGATGTGTGTGAGCGCGGCTCCCTCGGGAAGCAGGCGTGCAGTGTCAGGTATGGCTGCGTGGCGGAGGCGGGGATGGCAGGAGGTGAGGTGGTGGCCAGGACAGACTGGAGGGACTTTCTGTGATATTGCCATTGCCACTTCATTTTTTCGGATCACAAACGAGCAGTGTACTGAGAGCTAGATTTTGAAAATATATTTCCAATATATGTTGTTCTCAGCTCAAACATGTCTTGTCCTCTGCTGGCTAACTAAAGCATCTTCACACAAAAAGAAGTCTGGGCCAATTTTACAGACCTTTGTTTTTCTGAAGTACTCTAATGGACTGTCAGATATCAGAGTCCAAATCACTCGTATCATAATTGAGACAGAGGCCCAGAGAGGCAAGTGATTTGTCCCAAGTCACTCAGCTGGTTAGCAACTAGTTAGTGGTAGGCAAGGCGAGAACCCAATTCTATAGATTTATTGCAATTTCTGCCAACAGTGCTGGCAGGCTTCTAGCCAAGTGCTACTCCAGGCAACTGGCAGTAGCTGTCTGGAGTACTGTGTGGTGGGCAATTCTGAGAATGATGCTGTGGTTGATTACTGATGTCTGCCCAGGGCAGGTAATGGGAGAGTGGCGATACATGTGCCCGTTGTTGCCATTCTGCCTTACCTTTCCTTACCGTGATAAAAATGAAGCAGTAGGGAAAGCTGGTCACCCATGCTGTGACCAGAGCTGCCTTTTCCACAGACTGGTCCTTCCTCAGCTCACAGTCTCAGGGCAAAAGCCGTGTTTAGCAAGGAATGTCAACGGCTTGCAACAGAATGGAGAAAATGTGAAAAGCAATTTCACAGATCTGTGCTCTGCAGTGCATGTGTATTGTTTGTCTAAACTATTTTTAAGTTAAAGTGAAAACAAAGTTAATACCTCTTTAGTTACTGAACTAGCCAGGCGATTTTAGACCTATTAAGTCATTAAAATGACATTAGCTGTGTTTTTGCTCAATTAAGAAAATAATGGCAAACAAGTCCATACATAGAATTTGTTTTCAGTAATTTTATAGTTTCCTCAAATCTCGCTAGGTCAGGGAGATCCCTGGAGCACCATGGCTTTTGCTCCCAAGTACAGGAAGCCAGTTTTGGGTGCTTGTGGCCTAACCAGGGTCCAGCTGGCTGATGGGTAATCTGGGAGTTGACCAAGAGGCAAGTGAGTGGGCGGGCAGGCCACATTTATGTGGTGACACACAGTGTCCTGCAGGCCCATGAGGCAAATCCTTGGCTGAAGTGTCAGCCCACCATGGGTGAATGTGCAGTTTCATTAGCTGCCTGGCTTCTGTTTTTACTGAGGCCAAGCTCATATTGCTTGCTGCGTGACAGGCCACTAAATCAAGAGAGAAGTTGTTGCGGCAAAGAATAACGACTTTATTCGGAAAGCCAGCAGACCAAGAAGTTGGTGGACCAGTGTCCCAAAGAACCATCTTCCCCGAGTTAGAATTCAGGCTTCTTTTATACTAAAAGGGGAGGGAGTGCAGCTGGTAGTTGCAGACTTCTTGGTGTCAGCATCCTTTGTTCTTGCATCTTTTCATAGAGGTCAGGTCAGGACGTTCCTGTAAACCTTCAACAAGACAAATGGTATTCTCTGTTCTGCAACTTATTGTCTCTATATGAATGGAAAAGTGCTATACCTTTAAAGGTCAGAGCCTCGAGAATGGGCTGTCCTGTATATTTCAGGCTATAGGCAACATTCTTGTAGCAAAAGCAATAGAATACAGAGGTTAAAATAAAAGAAACAGATCCAGTATGGAGGCAGCTTTGTTCTTCGCTCTTCCACTGTTTGATTGTTTTATGAATGCAGACACTGGCTCTGTGTGGCACCTTTTATTTCTGTCCTCAGTTGCAGCATGTTACTGCCCAGTGATCCCTGATGCCCCGTGTTGAATCATGTGTGTCTGTGTGTTAGTCCTCAGGCCGCGTGGTTCTCCAGCACAGTTCTGCCTGATGCCCACTGGCTCACTCTCCCAGCTTTACTACCCTCTCTTCTGCTGCCTCCCTGCCAGCTGGGACCTTCCCCTCTTCCCTCCATCACAGACAGCAGGGACCTGCCTTCTCACACCCGGTGACTTCCTTGCATCCCTTGAGTTGGGAGGGTGGCTGGCCCCATGTGGCCGGAGGTGGAGAGACTTCTGCCCAGCAGTATATGCAGAATTCCTGCTGACTCCCAGCTAGGGGGCTGCCCTTCTATGTTTTTGTCTTTTTTGTGTTTCCGTAGAGTTGCGTTTAACTGGGAAGAACTGTGAAAAACTGTCAGTGTGGCAGTTTGACCTATGGCTGTTCTTTCCATTTTGGGGGGCGGGGAGGGGGGTTGGTTAAATATCAATATAACTCACGATGGCCGTTGTGCTCTTTATAATGTCTCTTTGGGCTACTAAGCAAGTAAAGGCCACATAGGTGACAGGTGCCACTTGCAAAGGTTAACTCTGAACAACACACAGCAGAGAGAAGACCTAAAGTTGTCTCACTCATTCCTGACCCTTGTAAGTAGCCACTCTAAGTAGCTGAAGTGCTCCCTTGGGCTCCGGGGGCCTAATGGTTTGGTTTGATTGCCTTTGCAGCTGGAAAGAATTCATCGCTAGTGAGCCCATCTCTTCTAGGGCTGTTTAAGCAGATCAGAATGTTACAGGGGAAAAAGCACACCGTGATGTTTTTGAAATCCCAGGAGTGAGCAGGAAGGGCCGCTCGCAGAGGCACGGATGGGCCAAGTGGCATGAGGTGTGGGGTCTCCCCGCTTTGATTCCCGACGGAGACCCTGTTCTGCATCCCTGCTCCACCCAGGCGCTTTCAGCTCAGGGGACCGTTCTGGCCCGGGGCCAGAGCACAGCGGGCTGGTCCTGCGTGTGTAGGGTGGGGTGTTGGGATGGGGGTGTGAGAGGGTCGTCAGAGGTAGTGGAGCCACGGGGGATGCTGCGTCCTGGCACCGAAGCCCCCTGTAGGCGGCCGGCGCTGACCCTGGGCAAGTTGCTCGCCTTCCTTGCAGGTCGGTGTTTGTTAAGCTTTACAGCGATCATTCCTCCTCCAGCTCGTAGTCAAGGAAATGGTGTGCAGACGAACGGGGGAGCAAATGTGAAAGTACCTTGGAAAAATGACAGAAACTGCTTGTCAAAGACTCAAGCTCTCATTTCCAGCAGTGGAGAGGGTGGGTCCTGACACTGCTGAGATCCTGCCGTGTGGCCAGAGCAGGGCAGAAACTTACACTTGGAATCTGCGCCGGGGCAGCAGCCCAGCCACTCCTCAGGTTTACCAGGTTAGGAAACTGAGCCTTAGAGAGGAACAGGAACTTAATCCCAGCCTGTTTACCACATACGGCTTGGTATTTAAAAGAAACTATTGGAGCGTCTCCTAATTATCAGCAAAATACATGTTCCATCAGAAAATTTGCAAAACATAGAAAAGCGCAGAGAAGAAGTTTAAAATACACCTAATTCTGGGATGTAGAAATAACTGTAGATCACATCCTTTTGCGGCCCTTCCTGAATTCCTTTTATGCATTAAGACGCTTGTAAAAAAAAGTAACGATGGGTTTCATGCACACGCCATTCATAGCATGGTGATCATCAGAGGAGGGTCTATGGGCGACATCACTGGTGTCATCCAGAAGCTTGTTCGAAATACCAGAATCTCAGGCCCCACCCCAGACTTACTGAGGCAGAATCTGTGTTTAGCAAGCTCTTCAGATCCTGGGGTGCGTATTCCCTTTAGAAGTACTGTTGTAGCCTACTCTTTCCCCTTGCAAGGTATCATGGGCATTCTCCCTTGTCAATCAATATTTTCATGTTACAGGGTTTTTAGTGACCTCGTGACGTGTCCCAACACCATAGCCAGTGTCCTGTTTCTGTCTCCTACCGATGAGCCTTTAGAGTGTTTCCAGGGGGCTGTTCTCAGGGGATACTTGATGATCTCCTGAAGACAACTTCCCAGAGCACAGTTACCAGGTCAGCAAGGGTTTTGAAGGCCTTTGATGCTTGCTACCAGATTCCAGCCCAGAGAATATCTAACGTGACTTGTCACCTGAAATCTTGACCAGGGCTTCTTAGTAGGCAGCTGCCCTCGTGGGGAGGAGCTCACAGCTGGCGAGGTACAGGCCTTGATTTGAGCGTCAGATTTTCCACTTACGCCGGCTCAGTGATCTTGGACCGTTGGCTTAACTTCTCTGATCCTCTGTTTTCTTACCTGCAGAAAGGAGATGTGCCATTTAATTCAGAGCTGGTTGTGAGCACTGAGTGAGAGAGAATATAGACCATCGTGGACCTGGTACCTGCTTCATTCTCTTCCCTCTGAATAAAACGAGACCAAAGGCCTGAGGAGGTCCTATCGCGAAGCCTTTTGATTTTCTTTCAGAAAAGATTTTCTGTTGCAGTTGATAAATTGCGTTGTAATAGGAATGCACCAGGGGTGTTACTGGCCTTTTCGTTTGGTTCTCCCATGTCCTGAGGGATGTATGGCTTCAGCATGGCAAAGAAGGGCAAAGAAAGCATCAAAGAGAGGACATTCCTGAAATTTTTTCTTAACATTGAGCAGAGATTTAAGACGTGCGAACGGTGTGCCGTGGGGAGCACGCTGGGACGTGGTAGAGGGACGGTGAGAAGGCATATGTGCATGAGCGGGTGGTGGCAGGGCCCTCCCTGGTCTTCAGGGTCCCTCTCGGTCCCTGGGGCCTTCAGTGTGACCCCAAGATGCGACGCCGCATCCCCTTGTGGTGGTGTGTCAGTCTGAAGGGTGTTGTCTTGTGCTGGGCACCGCCCTGGACTGGCAGGGAGTGCTGTCCAGGCCCAGAGCAGAGCCGGCCGTAGCGAGTGGCAGGGTGGCTCCAAGTTCAACGCCGCTGGCTGCTGAGCCGGCCTCTGGTGGGGTGAGTTGCAGCTGTGGGTCTGTTGGATTTGGCCTCTGGGGAGAGAGGAGTGCTGGCTGGGACCACTCTTTAGAGACATCCGCCCCGAGGCTGAGGCCCGTCCCTGAACCTACAGTGGTCCACTCTGCCCCTGGATCGCCTCACGGGAGATGGGAACCCCCTGCTGGCCCGTTGTCTTTCTCCCCGGAGAAGGCTGTTCTGTTAGCAGCATTCAGGCAGCAAATATTTAGACTCTAAAGCATACAAGGGCAAGTGGATGTAGGCTGCCGTCAAAAAGCACTCAGGGGTCATTTTCCAAGTTCAGTAAACTCACTGCTTTCTTTGTTCACCATCAAATACACTGGTTATGCTTTATTATTTAAATTATAAACCATTTGACCAGAACTTTATATATATGGATGCATTTTGGAAAACAGAAGAGGAAGCTAGGACTTTTTCTAAGATGGTTTCTAAGAACCATCTCCAGGAGTCACCCTGGCTGCCTGCTGCTCCTTGGTTTTAGTAATAGACTCATGCTTGTCATCCAGAGCCTTCTGTCAACCCTCCAGACGTTGCCTGGAAACTGCTGACTGTGCAGGTTAGCAGCCTTTAGACCTTGGACGAACTCAGGTGGAGTTGCGATGCTGGACGGCAGGAGTCTATTATTTTGAAGTGGCAGCTGCCAGTCATCAGGGAGGCGGCTTTTTGTGGGCTGCCCCTGGTGATTTCTCTCCGGCGGGGGGCGTGGTCTGCGCACCTGCCAGGTGTGGTCTCCAGCAGGGAGTGCTGGAACTCTGTCCTTGCCACAGCGAGCTGCTGAGCAGGTGCCTGACTGAAAGGAGGAGCCTTTGGAAGGTCCCAGGAAGGCAGTTCACAAAACACATCCAGGACCCGCGGCAACATGCTGGCCCTTGAAGAAGGAATAAGGAGAAAGCCAGCGCAAGGGAACACACGTGCAGGGGTGGATGTGCCCCGGGGGCCCTGAGCCCTTGCTCGGATGCATGGGGCAATCAGTGCCCTTTGCCCGCCTCTGCTGGGAGCGCAGGAAGACGGAGCCCGGGCTTGTCACTTTCCACCCTCAGCAGTTGGGCAGCGACTCCGCTCAGAGGGAGGCGGGTGGCGGCTCCGGCCCCACCCTGGGCGTCCACGTGTTTGGAGGGAAGGAGGAAGTGCTTGTGTGTCTGAGCGTCCACTGCCCTGGCTGCACACCTGCCGGGGGACCCGCGGGGCCGCAAGAGTTGGCCAAAGCCCTCGGGGCCCGGGGGTGCTGCTCCGGAGACGGGGACGAAGCTCTTGATCAGCACCCAGGGGTGTCCCGAGGGCCCCAAGCCCCTTTGGGGAAGACAGGGAAGGCCCTCTGTTCTCCCAGAGGATGAAAGTGCCGGAGGCCCCCTCCACGTTCACGAAGATGGCTGCCTTTTACCAGTGCCTCAAGCCTGAGCCCAGGTGGGCCTCTGAGAGCCGAGAGGTGGTGGTGGTGGGGGGAGGCGGAGGGGCGGAGCGGGGGGAGGCCCGGCCACGACCCCCAGCCCCTGGGGTCCAAGAATTGACTTTCAGCATCTGTTGTCGTGTATGACCTTTTTCCTTACAGACATCATTATGTATATTATATAGTTCCTTGAATTGCGTGAATTCCGGGACAAAATAATGATTTTCTTTATTTTCTTTGTGACACATGCATATATTGAAAGAGAGGGACACAGGGAGCAGAGGGCTAAGGTGAGAGGGTGGGGAGTGAAAGGAAGGGAGAAGGAGAGGGGCAGAGGGCTGGGAGACAGAGCATTTTCCTCTGAACAGCCCATGCCTGTAAGTTGGATCCACATGGCACAGTCTGTGTACTTCGGGTGGAGAGTAGACAGCGGAGGACAAAGTGAAAGACCATTAGAATTATTCCTGTAGCTCACTGGGACGAAGTGAGAGAGTGATATATACACTACCAAATGTAAAATCGATAGCTAGTGGGAAGCAGCCCCATAGCACAGGGAGATCAGCTCGGTGCTTTGTGACCACCTAGAGGGGTGGGATAGGGAGGGTGAGAGGGAGACGCAAGAGGGAGGGGATATGGGGATATATGTATATGTACAGCTGATTCACTTTGTTACAAAGCAGAAACTAACACACCATTGTAAAGCAGTTATACTCCAATAAAGATGTTAAAAAAAAAAAGAAAGTAAAGGGAATCAGGATATGTCACCCCAAAATATGCCACTTTGACAGAATAATTATTTTAAGTTGAAGGAATCTGAGAAATGGCAGGTATAGGAAGGGCTCGCTTCCCTTTCTACCCTGTAGCTGGTCATAAGACTCTCATGTGAGAGGTGTCCACCTGATACTTGGAGGAAAGGAGCATCCTTATCTCCAAAGATGGGGGGATACTGAGAGGAACCTGAAAGCACAGGCTTGCTGTTTCACCCAGTTTACTATCCTTAGCTCATATCCTTTATGTCTCCTATCATTTTTTCCCACAACTTTCTACTCTTCATCAAACCTAGAATAAAAACACTCAGGCTTAATCATTTCTTTGGATCTTCACTTCCTTATAAAGGCTCCTGTGCCATGTAAAACATAAATAAATTTGTATGCTTTTCACTGTTAAAAAAAAAAGAATTATTCCTGTAGCTAAAGATCAGCACCAAAGGGCTTGTTCTTTTAATTTATGTTTTAATTGAAATATAGTTGCTGTACAATATTATAGAAGTTACAGCTGTACAGTATAGTGATTCACAATTTTTCAAGGTTATACTCCATTTATAGTTATTGTAAAATATTGGCTGTATTCCCCGTGTTGTACAGTATATCCTTGTAGCTTGTTTTATACCTAATAGTTTGTACCTCTTACTCCCCTCCCCCTATATTTCCCCTCCCCCTTCCCTCTCCCCACTGGTAACCACTCATTTGTTCTCTATTATCTGTGAGTCTGCTTCTTTTATGTTCACTAGTTTGTTGTAGTTTTTAGACTCTACATCTAAGTGATCATACAGCGTTTGTCTTTCTCTCTCTGACGTATTTCACTTCACATAACGCCAAAGGGCTTGTTCTTAACTGACAGATTTGCTGAGGGCAGTGACCTGCCCGAGTTCCTTTGGAGCAGAGGCCAGTGGACCTTCAGAGCCACCACCCCCTGCTGCAGGTGACCTCGTGCTTTGAAAATGTTTGGCCCTCGGTGCATTTTGCTTCAGTCATGATAGTACAGAGGGAAGTAGACCTATGATGTGGTTGAAATGCATTTGCAAGTATAAGCAAACAAATTGCACGTCTCATATACCAAGTGGAAAATTCCAGTATGACAGCCTCTGCTCATCCAAGTGATGGTCACATCTGCCCATCACCTGGGCTGGGTGGACCGTCTTGGGAAACGGATGTTGCACCTTTGGCAGCAGACATCTGGTGGTGTGGGGATGCTGGGGGACCTGGACAGACTGTCCACCCGCCAAGCCTCACTTCCTTTTTTGCTACCTAGGGACAGGAACCCAACAACCAGAGGAGTCCTCGGGAACATGGGCCTTTGTACTGTGTAAAGCCCTGTGCATGGACGTTACCATCATTGTTATTGTTTCATAAAAATCATTTTACTTGTAATTATTCAGCCTCAGTGTCTGATGCTGCCTATTTTGTTTTTTGTTATTTTTTCACATGCACACACTGTATTTTATTTTTACAAGAGATAAATAGACTGACACCAAGCATTGTAAATGGATGACCACAACAAAAGCAACAATGATTGCAATTACCAAACACAAAACACACTCACACTATGTCATAATATTGACATTCAGCCCAGTAATCCTCCAGTGTAACAGCTCCTTTACTTTGCAGTGAAAATTGATTTGTATATTTTTTGCCTCTGAGTCCTTGTGGGATTTCTTTTTTTTATTCAAACAGAAAGTCACAAAAATTATAATCATCCTCATCAGTTCACCCAGTCCCATGTAATTAATTTTTTTTCATCTTGATCTTTTGTTAGCACTTTTATGAGTTCGTCAGTTTTCCATTAGAGTTCTGAAAATGCCTATTCATTCAGTTCAGCAGTATAGTCAGTTACCAGAAACCTGTACTTGTCAGAGTCTTTTCCATGAATTCCTTGAAGAGGAAACCCTTTCATAGGAACATATTTGCAAAAGTGATGCTGCCTATTTTGAATGGACCAGAATAGAGTGGTGGTGTGATGTCTCCTCATTAATAGACTTTGGAGCATGACTTCCTAATTAAAAAAAAAAAAAACACAAAGCAAAACCTTAATTCTGCATCTGCTGTGCTGCAGAAATGCTAATCACATATGGAACATCCTAGATAAATTTAGCCTTAAGAACTTTCTTCGTGTCATTATTTTTGGTAAAAATGCTTAAAAAGGGGGAAATTATTACGTAAATAAACTCATGAAGTTAAAAACAGACCAGCCTTCATAAAGCTTCCCTGAGCCCTGGGCTCTGGGTCCATTCGTCCCGTGTGGGCATCGGTCAGCACAACTTACAGCTCTAACTCTGAGACTGAACGTTTCCAAGTTAGATGGCATCTTGGCAAGACACTCCAGCGTTAGAATGTATTTTCCCAGGAATTATGCAAATGCAGTTTCTGAGGTTGCAAAGTTTGAAGCTCTTATGCTTACCTGTTTTTGAAATGATGGTTTTGTGAATGTCGCTAATAGATTTGTTTTATTCTAATAACCTGAAAATGTCTAAACTAACGTTTTTGAAATCTCATATGAAAACATTCATTTCTAGGTGAGTGAAAACAGGTAACTCCTGTGAAAGCTGTCATGAATCACAGTCTGAGACATGAGCTTTGTTGAGGAGCATTCATGTAGACGTAGGCTGCATACGTGAACACAGGTTCCTGTGTGTGTGTATACATGTATACATGGTATATAGGTATATGCTGCATTGGCCAGCTATATGCATTCCCAGCTGAGTAACTTATCAATGTGTCCATTCACAAGGACTCTAACTACCACAAAATCAACTGTTACATAAGTTTCAAAAAGTGGTGTAGTTTATCTTACATAAGATATTATTTATATGCTTATAAACTGTGCCGTTTGTCTTGCGGATGATTAAGTTTGTTTGAATGAAGCTCTGCTGTTTCTCTGCAAAGAAACAGCCCAGCCAGTTGTGGTCCACCGCCTTGTTCTCTTTGGGTGCCCCAACTGTCCCTGCCCAGCTGTGGCCGAAGGGAAGCCGGAGGATGGGAGCAAGGCACCTGGAGCAGAGACGTCCTCTGCATCCATATTCCTTGACTCCCAAAGGCTCTGCATGGTTATAGAGCACCTGATGTCTAAAGGGGGACAATGGACAAGAAGAACTCAGGCTAAAGAAATGTGACATTGTTTAGCTAAGTCATGGATTTAGAAGGACGTCTCTCCTCAAGACATTGGAGTACTATGTGGTCTTGGGAACAGTGATTGGGTAGTTGATGCTGTGTCATTTTTATCAGGAGGTGAATCCTTTCTAACAAGTGTTATAAATGCTTCTGGTTCATTCACTCACTCATTCATTCATTTAACAATCTTTATTAAGGACCTCCTGTGTGGCAGTACCATGCTGGTACATGGTCCCTATTCTCAAGGAGTTAGTCTTCAAGTTTTACATCCTTAGCCAGATAGGGGATGACTGACTTCTCTAGGCCAAGCCAAATTTTAGTATTTTAATAAGATAATCAATTATAGGTCGATAGGAAACTGACCGCCCAGTAGGTTCCTTTGTTTCCATCCTGCTGTCCTCCGAGCACTGTGACTCAGTGTCTGAGTTCTCGGCTTTCAGCCCTTCACTCATCCGATTTCCTTGCTACTTTTTAAAAAATTGAAGTATAGTTGATTTACAATGTTTTGTTAGTTTCTGGTGTACAACAAAGTGATTCAGTTTTATATATATATATATGTATATACTTTTTCATATTCTTTTCCATTATGATTTATTATAGGATATTGAATATAGTTCCCTGTGCTATACAGTAGGACCTCTTTGTTTATTTTATTTATAGTAGTTTGTATCTGCTAATCCCAAACTCCTAATTTATCCCTCCCCCACCCCCTTTCCCCTTTGGTAACCATAAGTTTGTTTCCTATGTCTGTGAGTCTGTTTCTGTTTCATAAATAAGTTCATTTGCACATATAAGTGATATATGATATTTGTCTTTCTCTTTCTGACTTACTTCACTTAGTATGATAATCTCTGGGTCCATCCATGTTGCTGCAAATGGCATTATTTCATTTTTTATGTCTGAGTAATATCCATTGTATATATATATACACCACATCTTCTTTATTCATTCATCTGTTGGTGGACATTTAGGTTGCTTCCCTGTCGTGGCTATTATAAATAGTGCTGCTATGAACACTGGGGTACATGTATCTTTTCAAAGTATCGTTTTCTCCGGATTTATGCCCAGGAGTGGGATTGCTGGATCATATGGTAACTCTAATTTTAGGTTTTTAAGGAACCTCCATACTGTTTTCCACAGTGGCTGCACCAATTTACATTCCCACCAGCAGTGCAAGAGGGTTCCCTTTTCTCCACATCCTCTCCAGCATTTGTTATTTGTAGACTTTGTAAGGATGTCCATTCTGACCGGTGTGAGATGGTACCTCATTGTAGTTTTGATTTGCATTTCTCTAGTAATTAGCGATGCTGAGCATCTTTTCTTGTACTTATTGGCCACCTGTGTGTCTTCTTTGGAGAAATGTCTATTTAGGTCTTCTGCCTATTTTTAGATTGGGTTGTTTTGTTGTTGTTGCTGTTATTGAGTTGTATGAGCTGTTTGTATATTTTAGAACTTACGCCCTTGTTGGTTGCATCATTTGCAAATATTTTATCCCAGTACGTAGGTTGTCTTTTCGTTTTGTTTGTGGTTTCCTTTGCTGTGCAAAAGCTTATAAGTTTGATTAGGTTCCATTTGTTTATCTTTGCTCTTATTTCTGTTGCCTTGGAGACTGACCTAAGAAAACATTGGTACGGTTTATGTCAGAGAATATTTTGCCTATGTTCTCTTCTAGGAGTTTTATGGTGTCATGTCTTGTATTTAAGTCTTTAAGCCATTTTGAGTTTATTTTTTTGTATGGTGTGAGGGTGTGTTCTAACTGCATTGATTTACATGCAGCTGTTCAGCTTTCCCAACACCACTTGCTGAAGAGAGAGACTGTCTTTCCCCCATTGTATATTCTTGCCTCCTTTGTTATAGTTTAATTGACCGTAGGTGTGTGGGTTTATTTCTGGGTGGCTTCTTTGCTTTGTTTTCTCCCCTATGTCAGAGTGGATCTACCCTTCCCGGCAGTGGACGGAGCAGGTTTTGCACAGAAACATCGAGGTGTCTACTCTGAAGGGCAGGAGGTCCCCTGGCACCCTCGAGGAGACATGACCGTGGAGAGGTCCCCTGCCAATGCCCCTGCCACCTTGGGGTGGGAGCAGAGGTCAAGCCTTCTGCTCTTGAGGATAAAAGTATCTATCATGAGGCAGTAAAGCTGGCACAATTTTCAAGCAGAGATTTCTCACAGGAACTTTGCAAGCCTTACACATTCCGTTGCCTCAGTAATGTGAAACTTATTTTTCTAAAAAAAGGTACAGGCAGATCCTGGTGTGACTCACTAGAGAACAATAGTCAAGTCCCAGTTTATTTTCGTCTTTTTCCCCAAGAAAAGGAAAAGTTAGTTAAAGGTATAGGGAAGGTAAGCAGGCTTAAATCCAGAAAGGGGAACCAGATCACAGAATCGTGCAAACAGAGGTGTGATGAAAACTGGTGAGCACTGTGAGCAAAAGGTTCAGGGCTTCTCACTGTGCATTGTGGGAGGTACAGGCTCCTCAGATCAGACCCCTGGGGGGATGTGGAAGTGAAGCTGGTACCTGAGGGCTGAGTGGGAGTTGATAGAAGGAAGTGGAGTGTAAGAACAGGGAAGAGCATTCAAGCCAAGGGAGCAATGTCTGTAAAGGTCCTGGGCTGGAAGGAAGTGAAGCCTGTGGGTCAGGGAGAGCAGGGCAGGCACATTCCTGCCAGTTGTGTACAGGGCGTCTGGTTGAGATCCAGACAACCTGCTAGTCGCGTCCACGTTTAGATTTACTCACATATACTGCCATTCCTCCAGGCTTCCATCTGAGATCATATCCTCCTTCCCTTAATATCTGCTTTACTGTGGGATTGCTGGCAACACATTGTATCATGTCTTCTTTTCCAAAGGTGTCTTTATTTCACCTTTTTTTCCGGTCACGCTTTTTTCCAGCAGCTTTATTGGCATATAATTTACCTACCGGAAAGTTCACCTGTTAGGAGTGTGCAGTCAATAGGTTTTAGTATATTTACAGAGTTGTGCAACTATGAACATAATCTAATTTTAGAACATACTCATCTCCCCCAAAGAAACCTTGTGCCCATTAGCTGTCACTTCCCTTTCTGCCTCCCTCCCCCAGCACTCTACTCCCCAGTCGTAGGTGAACAGGAATCTGTTTGTCTTTCTCGATGGACTTGCCTATTCTGGGTGTTTTATAGACATGGAATCGTTCAGTATGTGGCCTTTTGTGTCTGGCTTCTTTCACTTAGCATAATGTGTTCAAGGTTAATCCATACTGTAGCATGTATCAGCGCATCATTCCTTTTTACGACTGAATAATATTCCATCCTATGTATGTACCACATTTTAAATGTATTCATCAATTGTTGGACTATTTCTACTTTCTGATTATTATAAATAATGCTGAACATTGGTGTATACGTTTCTGTGTGCGTTTTTCCCCATTTTTTTATTGTTGTAAAATACACATGACATAAAATTTAACATCTTAACCATTTTAAAGGGTATAAGTTCAGTGGTATTAAGTACATCCATCCTGTGCAGCCGTCACCACCATCCATCTCCAGAACTCTTTTCATCTTGCAGAACAGAAACTCTGTACTCATTAAACTACCCCTCCGTCCACCTTCCCCCCAGCCCCTGGCAACCGCCATTCTGCTTTCTGTCTCTATGATTTTGACTCCTCTAAATAAGTAGTGGAATCATTCAGCATTTGTCTTTTTGTAACTGGTTTATTTTGCTTAGCATAACGTCTTCAAGGTTCATCCACGTGGTAGCAGAGTACAGAATTTCCTTCCTTTTTACAACTTATAAAGAGAGACTTGCTTCTGTCATTTTGCTATTTGTTTTCTCTATGCCTTAGAGATTTTTTATCCTTCATTTCCTGCATTACTGTCCTCTCTTGTGTTTAGTTGATTTTTTTTGTAGTGAAACTTTTAAGTTCCTTTCTCATTTCCTTCTGTGTGTGTTCTACAGCAATTTTCTTTGTGGTTACCATAGGGATTACATTTAACATCCTAAAGTTATAACACTCTAATTTGGATTTATACCAGCTTAGCTTCCATGACACACAGAACCTCTGCTCCTCTACATCTCTGTTCCTCTTGCTTTCAGTTGTTGATGCCACTAAATAACATCTTTAAACATTGTGTGTGCAGAAACATAAATTAATAATTTGAAAAAATACAGTAACCTCTTAAATTAGGTAGCAAATAAAATGTGAAGTTACAAACCAAAGTTACAGTCATACTAGCTCTTAGACAACTAATTGCTTTTTTTTTTTTTTAGCATGGATGGGTACTCCAGTGGCTTTATTAACTCTTTTCCGGGGATGGCAGGACCTTAGAGCTGGAGATGAATTGCTTTTTAAAAATGTATTAGTCTCTTAGGGCTTCCCTGGTGGCGCAGTGTTTGGGAGTCCGCCTGCCGATGCAGGGGGCGTGGGTTCGTGCCCCGGTCTGGGAGGATCCCACGTGCCGCGGAGCGGCTGGGCCCGTGAGCCATGGCCACTGAGCCTGTGCGTCCGGAGCCTGTGCTCCGCAATGGGAGAGGCCACGGCAGTGAGAGGCCCGCGTACCACAAAAAAAACAAACAAACAAAAAATGTATTAGTCTCTTAAATTGTGTAGAAAACAAAAAGTGGAGTCACAAACCATTGTTACAGTAATACAGTTGACCCTTGAACAATGTTGGTGTTAGGGACACCAACCCTCCACGCAGTCCAGAATCCAAGTCTAACTTTACACTTGGCCCTTCCTATCTGTGGCTCTGCATCCAGGGATTCAACCAGCCATGGATGGTGTAGTACTATAGTACATACTTATTGAAAAAATTCACATTTAAGTGGACTTGGGCAATTCACACCCATGTTGTTCAAGGGTAACTGTACTAGCTTTTATAATTGCCCATGTATTTACCATGTATATAGTTACCATTTTATAATTGCCATGTATTTACCTTTACTGAGCTTTTTTAAGTTAGTTTTTTTTTAATTGAAGTATAGTTGATTTTTAATATTATGTTACAGGTGTACAATATAGTGGTTCACAATTTTTAAAGTTTACACTCCATTGATTATAAAATATTGGCTATATTCCCTGTGTTGTACAATATATCCTGGTAGCTTATTTTATATCTAATAGCTTGTACCTCTTAATCCCTTACCCCCATATTGCCCCTCCCCCCTTCTGCACTGGTAACCACTCATTTGTTCTCTGCATCTATGAGTCTGCTTCTTTTTTGTTATATTCACTAGTTTGTTGTATTTTTAGATTCCACATATAAGTGGTATCATACAATATTTGTCTTTCTCTGTCTGACTTATTTCACTTAGCGTAATACCCTCCAGGTCCATCCATGTTGCTGCAAATGGCAAAGTTTCATTCTTTTTTATGGCTGAGAAGTATTCCATTCTGTATACATACCACATATTCTTTATCCATTTTTAAAATATGGTGTAAAGTTACTGTCTAGTTCCCTTTCATTCCAACCTGCAGGACTCCCTTGAACATTTCTCACAGGGCAGGTGTAGTGGTAACAAACTCCCTCAGCTTTTATTTATCTGGAAATGTCTTAATTTCTCCCTTACTTTTGAAAGATGGCTTTGCCATGTCCAGGGTTCTCGGTTGACTTATTTTTTTTCCTTTTAGCACTTTGAATAGATTGGCCTCCTGCCTTCTACCCTCCAGAGTTTCTGATGAGAAACCTGTTGATAATCTTATTGAGGATTCCTTGTGTGTGATGATTTGCTTCTCTCTTGCTGCTTGCAAGATTCTTTATCTTTGGCTTTCAACAGTTTGATTATAATGTATCTCAATTCATTGAGCTCCTTAGATGTTACATTCATGTCTTTCATCAAATTTGGGAAGTTTGGGGACATTAAGTTTTCAAATATTCTCTCTACCCCTCTTTCTCCCCTCTCCTCCTTCTGGGACTCCTACAGTGTATTTTGATCCAATTGATGGTGTCTTACACGTCCCTTATGCTCTGTTCACTTTATCCATGTCCTATCTTCAAGATTTCTGATTTTTTCTTCTACCAGCTGAAATCTGCCTTTGAAACCCTCTAGTGAATCTTTCATTTCAGTTATTATTATTATTTTTAGCTCCAGATTTTTTTTTGCTTCCTTTTAAGGTTTTCTATCTTTTTATTGATATTTCTATTTGTTCATACATTATTTGCTTCATTTTCTCTGCATCTTTAGTTCTCTGAGCATCTTTAAGAGAGTTGTTTTAAAGTCTTTGTCTAGTAGATTTGCCACCAGATCTTTTTCAGATTCAAAACTGGACATTTGAATCTAATAATGTGGTAACCGTGGAAATCGGATTCTCCCCCTTCCTCTGGGTTTGCAGGGCTTTATGTTTGTGCCAAGGATCAGCCTAAACTGTAATCTTACGGTCTTCTCAGATCTTTTCTAAGCCTGTGCCTTTCCCTGGGCATATACAGTAACTTTCTCATTTGTCCTCATACATACAGTTTGCTTTTGAATGCCCCAGTACTTAATGTCTGGCTCCCAAAAGGGGAAGAGAGAAAACTGAAGTGGGGGAGGAGACATGAAGCACCAGCCCAGGCCTTTAAAGCTCCTGGAAGTTAGTGCAGCTAGAAGGGGAGGGGCTTGCAACAGTAAGGGGAGGTGCGGCAATAGTGGCCGCCCACCTCTTCGTCTGCAACTCTGTCGTCATAAGCATTAATCACAGCACAGATCCCCAGTATTTGGAGAGCAGGGTCCTTTTTGCCCACCATGGTTCCTTCAAGCTGTGTGCAAGCTGCTCCAGGAACAGATTCGTGGCTGCCTGTCAGGGGGGTAGGGAGTGGGGGTGAGTAGACGCTGTTGAGCTAAGAGCTGAAATTGACTGAAATTAACTGCAATTTCCATACCAACCTTCCAGGGGAAGTTGCAAGCCTTAAATGGACTCCAAAATAGTTACCTTAAACAGATTCTGCCAGTGTGGTTGTTTTCTAAGTGGGAGGCAGATTCCTGGTGCCTCCTACTCCACTGTTTCCCTAGAATCTTCCACGGACATATGTGTTTATTTCTCTAGGGTAAACACGTAGGAATGGAATTGTCAGACTGTATGGTATCTTTATGTTTTGTGGGGTTTTTTTTTAGGAACTGTTTTCCAAAGTGGCTATAACATTTTGCATTCCCATCAGCAATGAATTAGCGTTCCAATTGCTCCATGTCCTTGGAAACACTTGTGACTGTCTATCTCTCTGATTAGAGCCATTCTAGTGAGTGTGAAGTAGTATCTCACTTTGGTTTGGCTTTGCAGTTTCCTGATGATTAATTATGTTGAACATCTTCTCATATGCTTATTGGCCATTTGTTTGCCTTTCTTGTACAAGTATCTGTTTAAATCCTTCATCTATTTTAAAATGGATGTCTTTTATTGTTGAGTTATAAGAATTATTTATATATTCTGGGTACAAATCCCTATATTGCAGATATATGACTTGCAAATATTTTTCCCAGTCTGTGAGCTGCCTTTACACTTTCTTGATAGATTAGATTTGAAACAAGAAGTTTATACATTTGATAAAGTCCAGCTTATCTGTCTTCCCTTTTGGTGTTGCATATGAGTAATCATTGCCTAACCCAAGATCACAAATTTATTCTAATGTTTTCTTCAAAGAGTTTTCTAGGTTTAGCGCTTACATTTAAGTCTATGATTCACAGTGAGGTAATTTTTATGTATAGCGTGAGGTAGGAGTACAAATTATGTTTTGGATGTGAATGTCCAGTTGTTCCAGCATTTGTTGAAAAGACTGATTCTTCCCACATTGAATTGTCTTGGCACCCATGTTGAAAACCTTTTGGCCATGAATATATTTTATTTCTGGACCCTGAATTCTGTTAATCTGTATGTATATCTCTGTGCCAGTACCATGCATTTTTTTTTTTTTTTTTTTTTGCGGTACGTGGGCCTCTCCCTGTTGTGGCCTCTCCCGTTGCGGAGCACAGGCTCCGGACGCGCAGGCTCAGCGGCCGTGGCTCACGGGCCCAGCCGCTCCGCGGCATGTGGGATCTTCCCGGACCGGGGCACGAACCCGCGTCCCCTGCATCGGCAGGCGGACTCTCAGCCACTGCGCCACCAGGGAAGCCCTACCACGCATTCTTGATTGCTGTGGACTTGTAGTCAGTTTTGAAACTGCGAAATGCGAGTCCTCCATCTTTGTTTTTCTCTTTCAAGATTGTTTTGGGCCCTTCGTATTTCCATACGAAATTTCAGATCAACTTGTCAATTTCTGCAAAAAGCCATCTGGGATTTTGATAAGGGAATGCATTGAATCTGTGTATCAGTTTGGGGAGTATTGCTGTGTTAAACATATTCAGTTTCTGATCTGTGAACACAGGATAGCTTTCCACTTATTTATGTCTTCTTTAATTTCTTTCAACAATGTTTTGTAGTTTTCAGAGTACAAGTATTCTGCCTCCTTGGTTAAATTTATTCCTGAGTAGTTTATTTTTGTATGCTATTGTAAATGGACTTGTTTTCTTAACTTCATTTTTGGATTGTTTACTGCTGGTAAGAGAGCAATGGATGTGACAGGCATAGAAGCTCACAGCCTTGGAAGTGAGGGGAGTGGTCGGCAGACACCTAACAAACAAGTTTCTGTTGACAGCTGTGGTGAGCATTGTGAAGACAGGTACAGGGGCTGAGACAGAATACCACAGAGATGCAAACAGGGCCTGGAGGGTGGTGTGGAATGAGTGGGTCTGTAGGGCTGGACACTAAGGTTTTTGTATACAATTATGGGCTCAGAGGTATGTAATCAGGATACAGATCTTTTGCTTTGCATTGTGTAAATAAGTGTAATGGATGGGTACCTTTAAAATACCATATTAAAATCTGTTCTCATTCTTCACGTGAATAAACTTCTGTAGAATTTTTCAGTATAAGCTGCAACTAATGATGGAATTCTGCTGGAAGCTGGGGAGAAGCCTCTGGTGAATTAGGGTTCAGAGAGAGGCAGTGGGGCAGCCCTCACAAGGATCCTTCTTTGGATCCAGAACGCCCCTGAATCCTGTTAGGCGCCCAGATGCACACTGATGAGTGCTGTGCAGAGGGGTCTGGAGGCTCAGCACCCTTTTGAGTTAACTAGAACCCCTGAAGAGGCCCCCTCAGGTCCAGGTTTAAAGAACCAGTTTTCCTGTACTTGGACTTGAGCTGTCAGAGCAACGGGGTGGGATGGTGGAGGGCAGAAGCTGGTTGAGGGGACATTGGGGCCACTTGACTTGAACTTTGAGTTACAGCGAGAAGCAGAAGGGGTGCTGGGAGATACTGGTTATTTGCCACATTGCCTTCCTAATTATGGGTCTCCTTCTGGCTTTTTCTTCAATTTTGCTCGGGTTGGGGAACATGTATTCAGCAGGGCAAGTTATTGGGCTCAACAGAGAAGACGTTCCCTTGTAACAGCTGCGGCGTGTTTGCACCTGGAGCATTCGAGTGCAGGGGACGGTCCTCCATCCGCACAGCCCGCAGTCCCAGGTGGAGGGCGTTCCTCCGGGGCCTGGAATATATTTCTGTCAGTTCCTTGGCAACAGTTTCATTCACGGTCCGTCGGGCTGCGGAGCCTTGCGAAGGTCAGGGGTCATCTAGGAGCCCAGGTGTCTTCATCTTTGATACTGGTGGCTCCAAAGCGAGCCGTTTGCCCAAGGAGACTGTGCCTACGTGAGACAGCATGGCCAGTCCCTAGGGCGTGCCGGTGATGTGTGTTCTTGTCTGCAATCGTGCAGAGGCGTGAGCCCATGGTGAGAAACGAGATGCAGAAAGCGACAGCTCTTCTCAGCGGGTGCTTGTATGTGCTGTGTTCTCAGTCCCATTTCGTTAAAGTGTTACTGCCCCCATTTTGTAAACCAGGAAACAGAGGCTCCGCCCTAGTACATGATGGGATGCGGCTTCAGCTCCAGCACTGCCTCCCTTCCAAGTCTTTCCCGTTTCCTCCGCATCATACTGCACTCCTATGAGTAAGAAGCTGTTTGGAACCTCAAGCGTGAGCAGGCTTTCAAACCTCCCACGTGGGGCGAGGCTGACTTGTCGTCCCTTGGTCTGGGGGTGGCTTTTGCCTCTGAGCGCGAGTTCATCAGCAGCCTCGGCCTCTCGTGCTGCTTTCTGCTCCTGGGCCCCCGCCGAGCACGTACCTTCCAGCAAGGTGAGGACCGGGCCATCCTCTGGTGTCTCCCGCTCACCCTCCCACCTGCTCCTGAGCCCTCTGCCCTGTGCACAGGGCTTTATCACAGCCACATGGTTCAATCCAGGGAGAAGCGTTTCTGAGCTCCTGGGTCTACTCCACACTCAGCGGGATGGGCGCCCTCCTGTACACCCACCTCCGAAGCTTGTGCACACGCTCACATACGCTTGCATGTTCTCAGCACTTCCTGGCAAGGAACATTTTGTAAACTGTGCAGAAGTGGACATTTGGAAGGTAACCTCATGGTTTCTTAGGAGTGTTAGCTGATAAATCATGGCAGCCTCAACCCACCCCCACCCCCTGCTGACTAAGATGCCCTGTCAGACCCCATGGATGGTCTCCTGGGGCTCCTTCAGCCTCTGAGCCTGGCCTGATGCTGGACAGGGGCTGCTTGGCAGGCAGAGCCATTTCCGTGGGAGATTGGTGTCCTCTGGATTTCCCAGCTTCCCTTAAGCCCCTCTGGGGACAGCTCAGGATGCTCCACTGCACTGGGTCAGCACGTGCAAGAGGCAGGGACCAAGTTGGTCTCATCCATCGCTGTATCCCCAGGCCTCATAAGTGCCTGCCCACCCTGCATATGCGGTCAGTATGGGTATATAGGTTGGTGTCTCTGCCTCACTACTTTGGGCCAGTTAATAAACTTACCTGATACATAATACATGTTCTCATTTCCAAAATGGGAATACTTAGAGTTCTTGGAGATGAAATGAGACAATCAGATGATATGCTGCATGCTTGATAAGTAATTGCAGCTGTTAACTCCAAATTCAAGCGATAGAAACCTCAAGCACTTGTACTTTCTAGCTCAGCGGCAACCATAGAAGATGGTATCCAGGGTGGTAGTTGGTGACTCTTAACCAAATCTGACCACTTTTACTCTCCTTGCTCCTTGCATTGCTCCTTCTCTACTGCCTCTTCCTTCAAATCCTCTGGTAGCCGCCCCATCCCCTATAGTAACATCAAGCGGCAGGGTACTGTGGGATCAGGGATTCTGATAAAGATTGCATTAAATCTGTGGATTGCTTTGGGTAGTATGGACGTCATAACAACAAGAAGTCTTTCAATCTATGAACGCGGGATGTCTTTCCATTTATTGGCATTATTTTCAATCTTTCATCAACATTTTCTAGTTTGCAGGATATAAGTCTTTTGTCTCTTTGGTTAAATTTATTCCTTAGTGCTTTATTCTTTTTGATGCTATTGTAAATGGAATTATTTTCTTAATTTCCTTTTGGGATTGTTCACTGTTAGTTTATAGAAACAACAGATGAGTGTGTGTTCATTTTGTGTTCTGCAACTTTGCTGAATTCATTTGTTCCAACAGTTCTGTGTGTGTGCAGTGTGGCAGGGATCTTTAGGATTTTCTACATGTGAGATCATGTCACATGTGAACAGAGATCATTTTACTTCCTCCTTTTCAACTTAGATGCCCTTTATTTATTTTCCTTGCCTGTGTGCTCTGGCTAGAACTTCAGTGCTGTGTTGAATAGATGTGGTGAGAGCGTCTTGTTCCTGATCTTAGAGGAAAAACTTTAGGTTTTTCAGTGTTGAGTATGATGTTAGCTGTGGACTTTTTATATATGGCTTTTATTATGCTGAGGTAGTTTTTCTCTATTTCTAGGTTTTTGAGCGCTTTTTTTTTTATCACAAAAGGGTGTTGAATTTTGTCAGATGGTTTTTCTGCATCAGTTGAGATGATTTGTGTGTGTGGTGTTTTTCTCCTTCATTCTGTTGATCCAACATTTTTGTAAAGCCAAATTATATCAAAATCAAGAAGCAAGGCTAATGAAGCTTTGTTCCCCTTTTAAGGAATTGGCTGGTCAGGGATGGGGCAGTTTGACATTAATATTTGACATTAATATTAAAGGAGACCTAAATATTAGACCCAGCTCTAGCAAAGACCTGCATCTTCTTTCCTCTGTTAATTTTTTTTTAAATTTTTCCCATCATTTCCCATATGTACTGTGTGCAAGTGGTAAATGTTAATTGGTTAATTAAATATTTTAGCTCCCTTTTAAAGTACGAGAATTCATAGTAATTGCCAATAAGGAATAGCCTTCCAAGTAAATGAGGAGTTAGTCTGTGTGGGATAGAATGTGCTGTTTAAAAGTCAGTTGTGGAAAGCAGGGACGCAGCTCAACACTCTGTAGCAGGAATACTGACCAGCAATCATTTATTTGATTTCCATGAAGAGTCAGAAATTTTTAATCTGGGGAGAAGGCAAGTCCCTATGGATGAAATGATACTGGTATGTGGAATGATTCGCTTTGAAATAACCTAGTTAGCGGGGAGTGGAGAAGGGGTAAAAATGAACAAGAGTCCCCATGTTTTAAATTCATTATACATTCTCTGTACTTTTATATCTGTTTGAAATTTTTCATAAAAAGTTCAAAAAAGAAACAATATAAATAAGTGATGGTACAGCATAACATCAAAACATTATGTAGCCATTACAATAACATCAAGAATTTTACTGATGTGGGATAAGAAAATCAGGAACTCAGTCTTACTAATAATATAGTGCATGTGTGCTTGTGCACATAAATATTTGCATAAAAGATATTGGAAGGAAATACATTAAAACGTTCCATAGTTAGTCATTCTTGGTTGGTGGGATAATGGGTGATTTTCATTCTACCTTCCAAACTTTCTACAGTGAACAAGAGAAAAACCTAATTTCTGAAATTTTTTTTTCAAAGAAAGGAATGAAATCTGCATTGTGTAAATCGGTGAAGCATTTTCCATTAAATGGCTCTGGTCAGTGATTAGATAAATGCTGATGTGGTTACTAATCTTGGACATGTTTTTGGCCTCTACTGACCTGGAATCTGTCTTTGCCAGGGACATGGGCAAGAGGCAGTCACCACCATTTCAGTCACTGATAACTTCTGTTAGACTTGCTCCTCTAACATGACTTTCTATCTGATTTTAGTGAGCTGGACATGATTTCCACGAGGGTGATGGACATTAAGCTTCGGGAGGCCGCGGAAGGCCTTGGGGAGGACAGCACAGGTAAGGCCCTTACTTCCCCTGTGCTGGGTGGAGCCCTTGTTGCGTTGTAGGGCTGAGAGAGGGGCTGCTAGAGCCAGGGCTTTAGGTTCTCTACGTGGAGTGTGGGTTCAGTTCACAGTGTGTTCAGACACATGTGGCTGGAGAGCACGTCCAGACGGTTGGCGGCCACCCGGGGGCAGTGCTCCTTGGCTTCTCTGTCAGACACGGCAGCGGGGGTGGGGGTGGATTACTCATTTTCCTCCTTCCTGGAGGTGAACATGTCCCAAAGTTTGGTTGACTCGAAAGCAAAGGAAGTGAGATGCAATGGAATCATTTACCATCCAGGAACATCCAAAAGTTTCAGTGGGACGTCGGGCAGAGTATTGGACGGTCTAATCATCCAGAAGAAATAATGATATCAAGAGAGAGCCTTTGAGTCCTCTTTTATGGCTTTTACCCTCCTTCAGGAGACCTTTATTGCACTTTCTACTGAGCTAAATTCCAAGCGCATCAATCATCATCTCATAACGCATTCCAAGAGTTACCCAGTTATGCGATTGGTTTACTGTTATCCATAGATTGCTCTGTATGTCTGTATAGAGTTGTAAAACTGACATTAGAAAACGTTAATCTCCCCACATGTGCCTTTTCCCGTATCAGCCATTTTTACTCACCTTATTTTGGTGACAGAGTTCTCCGTCTCTCTCTCTTAAGTCAAAGTGCTAATAGTGATTGTCTTTGAGGTAGTTCAGGGGAACAGCTTCCAATAATATTAAATCCTAGCGCTTATCTCTTAGCTTCAGATACTAATTTCATTACAGACTTTATTTCATATATTACATAATATATTATTATATATTATTATTCCATATTAGGACTACTTTTCCTCTGTCACATTTCAGTAGATACGCTGGTAATTGTCTTTCAACAAATGGTGCTAAAGCAATTGGACATTCATATGTAAAAAAATGAACTTTGAGAGTTCAAAGTTTATTTGAACTCAAATGAGTATAGAAAAATTAATTTAAAATATATCATAGTCATAAATGTAATACTATAAATGCTTTAAAAGAAAATATAGGAGAAAATATTTATGACCAAGGATTAGATAAGAGTTCATAGATATGACAACTCAGTCCCTAAAAGAAAAAGTCGATAAATTGGACTTTATCAAAATTTAAAACTTTCGCTCTGTAAGAGACACTGTTAAGAAAATGAGAAGTCAAATCACAGACTGGGAGAAAATATTTGTAAATCACATTTGACAAGAACACTCAAAATTCGACAGTAAGAAAACTAACAACCCAATTAAAAATAGTCAAAAGGTTTTTAAAGATGCTTTACTTAAGAAGATACACAGATGGCAAAAAAGCACATGAAAAAGTGCTCAACACCGATAGTCATTAGTTAATGCAAATTAAAACTACACCGAGATACCGCTATACACCTATTAGAATGGCAGAACAAAAACAGAAACAAATGCTGGTGAGGATGCAGAGCAACTGGAACTCTCATATATGGCTGATGAAAATGCAAATGGTACAGCCACTTTGGAAAGTATTTTAGCAGTTTCTTATAAAATTAAATACACACTTAGTCTATGAGCCACCAATCCCACTCCTAGGTATTTACCTAAGAGAAGTGAAACCTTATGTTTACACAAAAACCTATAACAATTTTCATTTTGTTTACCACTTTGTTTCTATCTATACAATGCAACAGTACTCAGCAATAATAAGGAACAAGCTATTGATTGAGGTAACAACATGGATGAATCTCTAATGCATGGTGGTAAGTGAAAAAAAGCCAGAATCAAGAGGATACATACTGTCTGAATCACTCTATATGACATTCTGGAAAAGGCAAAACTATAAGAACAGAGACGATATCAGTGCTCTCCAGGGGTTAAAGGTAGGGGAAGGGTTTGACTACAAAAGACAGCACAATGATGATGTATCTTGATTTTGGTGGTGGTTATTCAACTCTGTATACACCAAAAAGAGTCAATTTTACTGATGTAATTTTTAAAACAACTTTTAAATGAGGTACCAGATTTGAAAAACAATCAAGTGGATTTTTTAGAAATAAGTAAAACTATTACAATTAAAAATTAAGTGGATGAGTTTAATAGCAGATTATATCAGCTCGAGAGAGAGCACAAGAAAGTATACAGAATGTATCACAGAGTGGTAAAAAGAAGGAAGATACAGAAAGAGAACAGGAAGCATAGAGATAAGTGAAAGGGTGTAACATGCATTTGAGCACAGTCTCAGGAGAGGAGAGAATAGCTGAGAATTTTCTGGAATTGACTTAAAAAAAAAAAACCACAGGGCTTCCCTGGTGGCGCAGTGGTTGAGAGTCCGCCTGCCGATGCAGGGGACGCGGGTTCGTGCCCCGGTCCGGGAAGATCCCACATGCGCAGAGCGGCTGGGCCCATGAGCCATGGCCGCTGAGCCTGCGCGTCCGGAGCCTGTGCTCCGCAACGGGAGAGGCCACGGCAGTGAGAGGCCCGTGTACCGCAAAAAAAAAAAAAAAAAAAAAAAAAAAAAACACAAAAGGCGCTCCAGTCCACAGATTTAAGAAACTGAATGAATCCCAAAAAGGATCAATAAAAGGAAATCCACATCTAATGAAAATGTAGAAAACCAAAGACAAAAATGAAAAAATCTTAAAATTAGTCTGAGGAAAAAAGATTACCTTCGAAGGAACAAAAAACTGACTTCCTGACCACACGACAGAAGCCACAACACAGTGAAATAATGTCTTAATATTACTGAAAGCATAACTTAGAAAAAATAACTGCCAACCTAGAATGTTAAACCTACGGATACGATATTTTAGGAATGAAGGAGAAATAAGGGCATTTTCAGGTAAACAAAAACTGAGTTTGTCACCAGGAGACCCTCAGATTCTAAAGGAATCTCCCTTCGGGTGGAAGGAAAATCATCCTGATGGAGGATTTGGACACAGGAAGGAATGATAAGCAAAGAAAATGAGAAACAAGCAAACACATCTAAATGAACATGGAATAATATCTTTTGGGTTTTTAAAGATCAGAATGAAAACAATAGGGCATAAACATAGGATTAAAGTATTCTAACTTTCTTGTTTTGTCCCTTAATAGAATGTGGGGTATAATTTCTAGGGTAACCCGTGAAAGAACAGAGGTAAAAGGCAAAGTTTACAAACTAGAAGTGGGAAGATAATGGAATAATTTTTTAAAGTCAGTTAGTCCGGAAGACAGCAAGAAAGGAGATTAAGAAAAACTGCAGAAAAAAAAAAAAAAAACCACAGAGATGGTAGACTTGTTTTTATTAACATATCAGTAATTAGAATAAGGGTCAGTAGCTAGTTACGTTAATTGTTCCAGTTAGAAGTGTAAAGCTCAAATTGGCTTTCTAAAACTCTATATCTCTTAAATATAAGGATTCAGAAAAGTTGAAGGTAAAAGGGATAGAAGAAAAGGAACCTTGCAACACTGGGCCAGGGGAAGCTGGCATAGCTGTATCAATAGCAATCAAAATAAAATTTAAGGCAAAAAGCATTCCTAAAAATAAAGAGGGTCATTTCACAGTAGGTTCACTTCCCCAGGAAGATATTAATTTTACCTTTCTTTGGCATTTATCAACATGATGTCAAAATTTATGGAGTAGAAATTGACAGCTAAATAACGATAAATCTACAATCAGAGTGGGTTATTTTTAATACACCTAATTGATAGGACAGATGTATTAAAAATTAAAGACAAAGTACTTGGACAACACAATTAAAAAGAAAAAGGCCTGTCCTAATCGATGTGTATAGAACGTTGAAGAAAATACATTAATTCAAGTGCTCTAGGAACATTTACAAATATATGGTAAGCCATAAAGCAAGTCTCAACAAATTCGAACGGATTCAAATCATGCAGGGTATGTTCTCTGGCCACAGCGCAATTAAGCTAGAACTCAATAACAAAGATAATAAAATCCCCAAGTGCTTGGATATTGACATACTTTTCTAAATAACCTATAGGTCCAAAAAGGTATTATAATGAAAATTTGAAAATATTTTCAAGCAAATAGTAAGGAAACTATATATCAAAACATGTAGATGCAGGGACTTCCCTGGGGGTCCAGTGGTTAAGACTCCACACTCCCAATGCAGGGGGCCTGGGTTCGATCCCTGGTCAAGGAACTAGATCCCCCATGCGTGCCGCAACTTAGAATTCCGATAGCCGCAACTAAAAAAAAAAAAAAAAAAAAGATCCCGCATGCCACAACTAGGAGCCCAGTGTGCTGCAAGGAAGATCCAGTGTGCCACAACTAAGTCCTGGTACAGCCAAATAAATAAAGAAACAAATATTTTTAAAAAGAAGAAAAAACATGTAGATGCAGCTAAAACAGATTTAGAAGGAAATGCATTGCCTTAAATGTGTGTATTATAAAAACAGAAAGCCTAAAAATTGATTAGCCAAGTATTCATCTCAAGAAGTTTAAAAAGATAGCAAAGTAAACCTGAAGAAAGTAGGAGGAAGGAAGGAAAAACTAGACCAGAAATTAGTCCAATAAAAAAATAAACATTCAGTAGAGAGAATGAACAAAGCCAAACTTTATTTAAGGCAAAGGAAATTGACAAACCTCTTGTGTAATTGATCCAGGAAAAAAGGAGGGACAGATAATAGCAGGGCTGAGAAAAGGGGGCTTTATTATAGATAGTACAGACGCTAAGATAATAAGAGGATATTAACAGCTATATGCCAGTGCATTTGAAAATGTGGGAAATAAAGACAAATTTCTAGAAAAATGAAACAATAAAACAAATTCAAGAAATAGAAAACCCAAATAGTTCCTATAACCATTAAAGAAATTGAATGAAAAAGGCTAGCAGCCTAACAGATATAACACAAATGGGCCTCCAGTGGATGGCCAACTAATTATGGCAAATCAAACAAGTGTTCAGCGGCTGTACTCTGGGTGTTGGTAGCCACTTGCTTTAATCCCGAAGGAGCCTCTTTGACTGTAAAGGATCGTGAGGCTGCGTGTTTGTGCAGACCTTCAGGGGTGCATATCTATTTGTCAACTAGGCAAAGGCCAGATGGTGTCCTGGCAGATGCAAAAAACTCTGAAGAGGCTTTCCAAATAATAAGCTCTCTTTGAGACCAATCAGTTAACAACATAAACGTTTTGAGATTATAAAGGTAAGGAAACTCCCACTGTAAGTTAAGAAAACTTGGCTGTAGAACTCATTTCCTTTTGGGCAGGAATCTGCTCCACCTAAGGTCATATAGGTACTCCAACTGTAGAGTAATCCTAAGAAATTCTCCACATTAAGGCAAGATCATGTAAACTTCCCAAGGGGGGCATGAACATAAACCAAATATAAAGATCCTGGTGTTTTAAAAAGGAATTCAGGGACTTCCCTGGTGGCGCAGTGGCTAAGAATCTGCCTACCAATGCAGGGGATACAGGTTCGAGCCCTGGTCCAGGAAGATCCCACATGCCGTGGAGCAACTAAGCCCATGCGCCACAACTACTGAGCCCGCATGCCACAACTACTGAAGCCCGCATGCCTAGAGCCCGGCTTGGCAACAAGAGAAGCCACTGCAATGAGAAGCCCGCGCACCGCAACGAAGAGTAGCCCCTGCTTGCCGCAACTAGAGAAAGCCTGGGCACAGCAATGAAGACCCAACACAGCCAAAAATAAATAAATAAATAAAAGTAAATTTATAAAAAAAGAAATTCAGCTTACAGAATGATTTACTTATCAAACAAATCAATTGTTAGCAAATTTTCAGGATATATTAGACCGCAGCCTGGTAACCTGTGATGTTCCATCCTTCTGTTGTTAGTTCTCATATTCAGAAGGAAAGGAATGGACTTTGCTGAGCTGCCGAAATCATGGGCACTTGAGGATTTTTTAAAAATTTATTTTATTGAAGTATAGTTGATTTACAATGTTGTGTTAGTTTCTGCGGTACAGCAAAGTGATTCAGTTATATATACATATATATATATATGTATTAGCACTTGAGGATTACCTTGGAAAATAATTTGGGTTATCATTTACGGGCTTTACCTCATCAGGAATTTTTGCTTTTGACTATTTTTATTTTAGGGATTAAAATCTGATTTTATACAGTGGAATATTACTTAGCAATTTAGAAAAAGAGGAAGAATGCAAAATGCACGCATCACCATGCAAAGTGTCAAAAGCGGTATATGGAGGGAAAGAAGCCACACACAAGAGTATATGCTGTATGATTCTACTCATACAGGATGTGCCGTATGAATTCAAGAATGGGCAAAACAAATGTATGGTAATAGAAATAAAAAGCATGGTTGCATCAAAAAAATTAACTCTTTAGGAATAAATTGAACCAAGGAGGTGAAAGATATGTTAAAAAAGTGTTGATTTCAAGTAAGAGGGAAGTTGCTTGTGCCTTGTTTCTGTGATCATGCTCCAAAGCTTTCTTGGCTGTTTTATTCAATGTCCAAAATAGACAGAAATCAAGATGCTTTCAGGTGTGCAAAAATGGTATGCTGTGTGCTTCACAACCTTCTGTGTGGTAAAAGGACTTTTCAGGAGCGAATAATTGATGCACGGACAGAAATCTTACTTTCCTTCCCGTGCACATCTCATACGTGTCTGGTAAATACTCACATGCATTCTTTTTGCATAGGAAAGAAAAAATCCAAATTCAAAACGTTTAAGAAGTTCTTTGGGAAGAAGAAGAGAAAGGAATCTCCTTCTTCCACAGGAAGTAGCACCTGGAAACAAAGCCAGGCAAAGAATGAGGTCATTGCCATCGAGTCAGGGCCAGTGGGCTACGACTCAGAGGATGAGCTGGAGTAAGTTGCCTTTTCCATCCTTCAGGCTTGTGTGTTCGAAGGGGTAGGAGGGGTCACAGGAGGACCCCAATACTTGGGCTAGTTGTCATGGTAACTTGGTGGGTTTCTGAGCTTACTTTCCTCCTAGGTAATTCCACTGGAGGTTCTTCCATAGATATGGTGTTTTCTGTCTTTTCGTACATAGGGATGGAGAAAGTTGGAGCGGGGGGTAGGGGAACATTATCAGGTACCCGCTATGTGCCAGGTGTGTATATATTAAAAGTCTAGGGCTTCCCTGGTGGCGCAGTGGTTGAGAGTACGCCTGCCGATGCAGGGGACACGGGTTCGTGCCCCGGTCCGGGAAAATCCCACATGCCGCGGAGCAGCTGGGTCCATGAGCCATGGCCGCTGAGCCTGCGCGTCCGCAACCGGAGAGGCCACAACAGTGAGAGGCCTGCGTACAGCAAAAAATAAATAAATAAATAAAAAAGTCTACATAACTATGAAAGAGAAGGTAAGAAATACCATTTTATAAATGAACAAACCAAGCTTTAGAGAAATTTCGGAAAATTTGCCCAATGTCCTACAGCTGAAAGTAGCAAGATTAGGAAGTAATCCCTCATTTAATTTGACTTAAAACTCTTTTGAGGACCTGGATACTATACCAGAAAAATACATCTCTCTAAGCCTGAGTCCTCAGTAACCCAATAAGAAAATTTTCCACTGGAGAGAGAGAGAGGAGTAGGGGGAAGGCCTCTTGCTGTTCAGTCTTAGAAAAATCATCCAAAAATATTGTTAGGAAGAACAGAAACCCATATTTCAATAGGTATGAAATATGGGAAAGTCTAGGGAAGAAATCTGTATTTTTGTAACTTGTACTTCATCAGAATATAGTTATAATACATATGCGTTGGTTATTCCAGCAGTTATTTCTGTGAGTAAAAGGGAAAAAACAAAACCAAAACCAAAACCAGATCTGTTGCCATGCCAGGTTTTGTTTCTTTTAAACAACATGGGCTCCTTAATTTGAGGATGAGGCATAATGACCCTGGGATTGGGAGACAGACCGTGCTGAGATGGGGTCCTGTCCCCTCCTTCCTCACCAGTCTCCTTGCCTGTTTCTAAAGGAGTAGAAATTACACTGACCGCTTGGTGGCGCCAAACGACTAAAGAGGAGAGATTTGAACTTTGTCTTTCAGGTTGTTTTTTTTTTCTGGTGCTGGCTGGGAATAGGAGGCACCCACATGGGACCTTGTGAAGAGTGGAGAGGACGGGCTATACACGCATTTTTAAGGCAGCTCCAAACTCTTGGGGAGCAAGACATTATCGTATAGAACTAATCGCTCACTGTTACATGTCTTCACTGGGCCAGCCCCAGGGACATTATAACACTCGCCTCTACCCACCCAGTCTCTCGACCAGAACACTCAGCGGCCCCTCCAGCCAAGGAATAAGAACACAGCAGGGGGGTGAGCTGGGCTGAAATGACCTGTCCACTGGTCCGTCATCTGTCACCAGAGCCCATGGAGAGTGGGGACAGTGCCCCTTTCATCTTTATATTCTCAGCACCTGGCAGGGGCGGGTCTTCAGTTACTGGTGAAAGTTTGCTAGAGTGATGCTAGGAGCGGAAGCTTGGGGTGGAGTTGTGATGACACCCGGGAAGTGCAAATAATGTCCTTAGAGAACAGCGCAGAGGTGAGACAAGAGCTTTCTCTCTTTTTTTCCCAGCTTTATTGAGAGAGATCATTGACATATAATGTTATGGGAGTTTTAAGGTGTACAACGTGTTGATTTAATACGCTTACATGCTGCCACATGATTACCACCATACCATTAGCTAATACCTGCATCATGTCACCTAATTACCGTTTTTTTTTGTGGTGAGAACATTTAAGATCTACTCTCGTAGCAGTTTTCAAGTATATAATACAGTATGATTAACTGTAATCACTGTGCTGTAGATCCCCAGAACTTACTCATCTTATAGCTGGAAGTTTTTACCCTTTGACCAACATGTCCCCATTTCCCCCACCCCCCAGCCCCTGGTAACCACCTTTCTACTCTGTTTCTATGAGTTCGGCTTTTTTAGATTCCACATGGAAGTGAGGCCATAGAGTATTTTTTGTTCTCTGTCTGATCTCACTCAGCATGATTCTCTCAAGGTCCATCCATGTTGTTGAAAATGGCAGGATGTCCTCCTTTCTCATGACTAAATAATGTGCTGTTGCATATATGTCCCACGTCTTCTTTATCCATCACCCATTGATGGACACTTCTGTTGTTTCCATGTTTTGGCTATTGTGAATCATGCTGCGATGAACATGGGACTGCAGATACCTCTTCAACATCCTGTTTTCATTTCCTTCAGATAAATACCCAGAAGCAAGATTGCTGGATCATATGGTAGTTCTATTTTTAATTTTTTTGAGGAACCTCCATACTGTTCTCCATAGCGACTGCCCCAACTTACATTCCCACCAACAGTGCAAAAGGGTTCCCTTTTCTCCACATCCTCGATACCACTTATCTCCTGTCATTTTTGTAAAAGCCCTTCTAACAGATCTGAAGCTTTGTCTCCTGTTTTTGATTTGCATTTCTTGATGATTAGTGGTGTTGAGCTCCTTTTCATGTACCTGTTGGCCGTCTGTTGTCTTCTTTGGAGAAATGTCTATTTAGATCTTCTCATTTATTAATTGGATTGGGTTTTTGCTATTGAGTTGTGTGAGTCCTTTAAATATTTTGGATATTAACCCCTTACCAGATATAGATTTGCAAATATTTTCTCCCATTCTGTAAATTGCCTTATCATTTTGTTGATGGTTCCCTTTGCTGCGCAGAAGCTTTTTTTTATTATTATTGAAGTATAGTTGATTTACAGTATTGTGCCACAGAAGCTTTTTAATTTGATGTAGTCCCACTTGCTTATTTATTTATTTTTTGCGGTATGCGGGCCTCCCACTGTTGCGGCCTCTCCCATTGTGGAGCACAGGCTCCGGATGCACAGGCCCAGCGGCCACGGCTCACGGGCCCAGCCGCTCCGCGGCATGTGGGACCCTCCCGGACTGGGGCACGAACCCGCGTCCCCAGCATCGGCAGGCGGACTCTCAACCACTGCGCCACCAGGGAAGCCCCCACTTGTTTATATTTGCTTTTTTTTTTTTTTTTTTTTGGCTGTATGCGGGCCTCTCACTGTTGTGGCCTCTCCCGTTGCGGAGCACAGGCTCCAGACGCGCAGGCTCAGCGGCCATGGCTCACGGGCCCAGCCGCTCTGCGGCACGTGGGATCCTCCCGGACCGGGGCACGAACCCGCGTCCCCCGCATCGGCAGGCGGACTCTCAACAACGGCGCCACCAGGGAAGCCCCCACTTGTTTATATTTGCTTTTGTTGCCATTGCTTTTGGTGTCAAATCCAAAAAGTCATTGCCAAGAGCAATGTCAAAGAGCTTACTCCCTATGTTTTCTTCTAGGAGTTTTACGGTTTCAGGTCTTATGTTCAAGTCTTTAATCCATTTTGATTTTTGTGTATGGTATGATAGTGGTCCAGTTTCATTCTTTTGCATGGGGCTGTCCAAGTTTTCCCAACACTATTTATTGAAGAGACTGTCCTTTCCCCATGATATATTCTTGGTTCCTGTGTCATAGAGTAATTGACTGTATAAGAGACAAAAATGTAAAGGTACTCTTTAGCCTCTTTGAAGAGTCCGTGAGCCTTCTAGACTCTGTAGCAACTTGTCATCCATCACCATGGGCAGAAATGTCCACTTACCAAGGTACATTAAGGCTGACACACCACATGAAACCCTGTGGGTTTAAAAAGTTGATGCCCGTTTACTGTATCAGTGGGGTTATGCTTCTTGAGTCTCTTGATCTATAACAATTTTCCTTCACCCTTCCTGCTTTGTTTCATGTCACTGATCAAATGGAGAATATCCCACAATCGGGATTTGCTTGCTTTTGGTATGATTGGACTCATGTCTGTATTCTCTGCATTTCTTGTAGAATGGTAGCTGGATCTCGATATTTAATTAGATTTAGATTCAAGACGGTCCTGGATACTTCCTGTCACATCTCATCCCAAGGCACATGCTTTCTGTTTGTCCCACTTCTGGTGATGCTGAGACTGAGCGGTGGGTTCAGGGGGTCTCTCTCAGTGTGATCCATCCACGAACCTTCACCTGATGGTTTTTACACCTGCTGCTGATCATTACTAGATCCATTATTTCATTGTAAAATGGTGGTTTTTCTAATTCGATCGTTCATTCTGCATATGTGCTAGCTAGCATTCGTCTATGCAGAAGGCCTTTCCTTCATCCACTCCTTGGTTGCTCTGAAATACAAGTTGTACAGGAAAAGCAGGGTGATGCTTGGTTCTCTTTTTATCCATCTACCTTCAGAGTAATGACCTGGTACCCTAGCAAACTTCCAAAACTGAGTGATGAGTTTTCTTTTTTTCTTTTCTTTTTTTTCTTGACTATCATTGTGAATGCATGGATTTTTATATATTTGATGTGCCCTAACCCATGACAGTCTCTGTTCATTTTTATGCTCGCACTGTCCCATCCTATTCTACTGAGAGTCACTGCAGGGTAGCTCCTGGTTCTTTTGACATGACCCCATTTGTCTCTGGAAGGTTCTTCGCTTTCTTGCATGATGAGAAATCCCAAGTTAGTTTGTACATTTCCTGCCGTAGACCTGTAATCAGCCATTTCCTTTTAGTGTGAAATGATTTTTAGCGACCACAGTCTGCCTGCCAGGGCTGATGGTTGTTAGTTGGCTGTCATTGCTTCTAGACCTTTCCAGTAGATGTAGCTAGGAAATATGTTTTTTTTAAGAGAAAAATAAATCATTAATTCACTGGTATTTCCAGTTCAAATTTATTTAGACAGACTTGTTGCTTCTTTGATTCTTTGTTTGAATTCACTTTTCTCTTTTACTGGAAATCTTGGTTCCTAATGATACTAACAAAATTATTTATTTTCTTCATCATTTAATGTACTTATAATAATTTCATTTCCCCCTTTCCCACCCGGAGGTTACATACTATAAAGATTGTTCTGCACTGTTTTTTTTTTAACCAATATTGCTACTAAGACTACCAAGTACAATTTGCTGTCTTTGTGCTTTTTGTTCTTAGAATTTATCCTATTACAGATGTAGAGTCAAAAGTCACTTGGATGTCAAGTGAAAGTCACTTGAAATCACTCCTTTCTCTGTGTTTATGCTGACAACCTGATATAAAATTAGACTTGTTTCCTTCTGTTTGTTTTCTAGTTTTAGAGGCTGATTTCCCTTTTTGTTTGATTTTGTCTTTTAACGATGCAAAATGTTTTCATAGTTTCAAAGACAACATTGTAAGTATAAGTAGAAACCTTGGTACCCTGAGTCTTGTCTTGTTCTATCCTTCCCCTTAAAGGAGACTTTTTTTTTTTTTCGCCGTATGCGGACCTCTCACTGCTGTGGCCTCTCCCGCTGCGGAGCACAGGCTCCAGAAGCGCAGGCTCAGCGGCCATGGCTCACAGGCCTAGCCGCTCCGCGGCATGTGGGATCTTCCCGGACTGGGGCACGAACCCGCGTCCCCTGCATCTGCAGGCGGACTCTCAACCACTGCGCCACCAGGGAAGCCCTAAAGGAGGCTATTTTTATTCATTGGTTCCTTATCTTTCTATTTTTATTTTTTAAAAATATACGCAAACACACGTATGTTTGTATGTGTTCATACCCCCTTTCCCACACAGAGCTAACACAGCACTGTCTGCACTCCGTTTTTATTTTTCACTTATTAGAGTCTGGTGCTACCTGCACACAGGGTTGCCCCTCACCCCTTTGGTCAGCTGCAGAGCCTCTAGTATATCACGTCCCATAGTTTATTCAGGTACCTGCTGAGGGACATGTGGGCTCTTTCCAGTCTTTTGCATCTATAAATAATGCTGTAGTCAATGGCCTTGAGCATATAGCATTTTGTGTCTTTGCAGCGGCCTTTTCACACTGTCTTGAATTCTAGTTACACCCAGAGTGGAGGTGTTTGGGCAGTGATTATGGTTTCCAGAGGGTGTGGCCATGGGCTGCCCGCTGTGGGACGGCAGCCCAGGTGTGCATATGATCTTTGTGACAACAGCTGCCATTAGCAGGAGGCCCTCCTGGTTCTTTCACTCGGCCTCACTCTCTCCCAGAAATGTGAGGACATTTGTGAGCTGTGGGTTCCCCACTTGCAAACTTACTCTAGCGGCTGGAAGGAAGCTAGAAAACATCACTAACCAACATGGGGTGGGGTCACACCCAGGAGTCCCTAATGCCTCACAAAGGACAGGATGCCCAGGGCTGGGGTGGGGGAAGGGCTGTTGGTGCAGAAGGTGGCAGCGTCTTCGGACAGGCTTTCCTTCCTTCATCATCGTGTCTCAGTCACCTCCTTCCACCTATTGTTCAGGCCGCCAGCGCCGCTAGGAAAATCTGACGATAACTTCCACATCCTCTTAGCACGTTTTGTGAATGTCCTGTGGGTTCAGTTCCAAATTGGAGCCTTGAGCTCGGGGCTGGGGAAGGGGCTGGGATGGTGATGCCAGAAGGGGCCGCCATCTCCGCCCCAGGACCTTGGCACATGAGCTGGGTTGCACAGATCACATCAGGTAATGAGATGAGGATGTGGCTTTGCACATCGCAATTCTTTTCAAACCCAGCCATGGACGTGTGTGTTTTGGACCACGTTGTAAGGATGCCTCCGTCTGGCAAGCCCTCAGCCTGCTGTGCAAACACGGTCTCCAGCCCACTGAGGGGCTGCATGTTTGCCCACAAGGAAAGACCTCACCCTCCCTGGGCATCCAGGACAGTCTGCACAGCCTGCCAGCCAACCCAGGCCTCCTGCCAGCCCTTCCTCTCTGCAGGCCTGCTGTCCTAGACCTCACACCTCGTCAGACCTTGGTTTTTCGCTTAACGAAAAGAATTCACATAACCTTCAGATCTGTTAGAAAAATCCCTATCTCTACAAAGCTCCTAATAATTGACCGTGGTATTTGACAGGATGAACCAAAGTCGTAAGCAGTTAAAAAAAATAAATGCAGCTGAAGGCTTGTTGTAGCATGTGCCCTTAGCCCCATCCCAAGCCCCCCGGGACCAGCCGAGGGTCACAGTGCTTCTTTCGTCCTAGGGAGTCAAGGGGCACGCTGGGCAGCCGGGCCCTCTCACACGACAGTATTTTCATTCCTGAGTCGGGACAGGACCCTCCTCGGCCGGTGCGGGTCTTTTCCCAAGAAAATGTGTGTGACCGGATTAAAGCTTTGCAGGTAAACTTTTCCCCGTGGCGACACTGGGTACGTATGTCAGGTAGGCATTGGGAAGTCTTAAGATGATTTCTGCTGGGTTTACTTGATCTATTTTAAAGCCCAATTGCATGCACGTCGCAGCTCTCCCAAGACTCACCCAGTTAGTTACAATTGGACCATACCTCATTCTCAGTTATAACCACTCATTTTCAAGATGACAGCGGCAGAGCTGGTGGCAGACTCGCAGTTCAGTTCCCTGCCCCAGGCAAGGGTGCTGAAAATATCTCTTGAATGAATGAATTGCAGTGGGAGCATTTGTTGAGAAAAGTTGCTGACGAAAACAACAGCAAATGTTCTTTATTCCGATCTAGTTAAAAATACAGTGTAATGTGAAAATGGGGCTGCCACCTCCTCCGGGGGGCCTTCCGGCCAGGCGGGGAGATGATGCTGGCATGAGCTCTGAGGACGACGGTCTGCCCAGGAGCCCCCCAGAGATGTCCTTGCTGCACGACATCGGCCCCAGCACCACCGTAAAGGCAAGTGTAGCCTGCACTACCTCGACTCCATCCGCGCCTGCCACATAGGGCTGTCGGGGACTCCGGTGGCCCCTGTGTGTGTTCCCCTTAGACTCCCGTGCTGGGTCGTGCTCCGTGCAGCCAGGAGGGATTCTAGCCAGGTCACTGGAACCCACTGTCAGGCCTTGGACTGCATTTGTTTTCATTCTTTGAGCAGAAATTCAGGTCTCTTTAGGAGATATGGTTTGGGGAACATTTTCCATGGTGGATAGAGGGCTGATACAATCAACCCTATACCTCGTTTTTCCTGTCTGAGCAGATGACCAGACCAGGCATCTCATCTAAAAGAAGGAAAACGGCTTTGAATCTGTTTTCTGTCATCATGACATTTGGCTGGAGGGAGAAGGGAGTGGTAACACATATGACTTAGTCTAGGCTCCTGCATGTGAGTTTGGGACTCTGAGAACTTGTTAGCTTAGGGGTAGAAATGTGAGGCGTGGCGCTGGCAGACAGGGCAGCAGGGAAAGTTTGACAAGCAGGAGAGGTGTCTCTGACCTCAGCAGGGCGGGGAACTGATCCCAGAAGTCCCCCACCCCCTTTGGAATCCAGGAGGAAGAATTGAACTTTTTTGTGTGTATACCAGCGGTCCCCAACCTTTGTGGCACCGGGGACTGGTTTCATGGAAGACAGTTTTTCCACGGACCGGGGCCGAGGAGGGGGATGTGGCGGGGTAGGGGAAGCGGGGGATAGTTCCAGCGGTAGTGTGCGCGATGGGGAACAGCAAATGGGGCTTCACTTGGCCACCCGCTGCCACTCGCCTCCTGCTGTGTGGCCCGGTTCCTAACTGGCCTTGGACCGGTACCGATCCGCGACCGGGTTGGGGTTGGAGACCCCTAGTATAAACAACATAGCTCGTGGTGCTGCCATTTTGAGCCCATACAGTGGGCTCAGTGATAAAATCCACATCATTTATGTTACATGAGTACATAAGTGATGAAACAGCGGATCGTTTCCCCTTGTAGACAAGCCTTGCTGTGGGGTGGATGGAGTTGGAGTCATCCGTGTTACGACCCATGACGTATATAGCCACACCCCTGCCCTGTGTGTCCTTGGAGGGTCCCTGTGCCCTGGTCGAGGGCCATCCTCAGGCAAGTCCTGCAGGTTCCATGCTGCTCTGAAATATACTCAGCCGTCACTTCCACCTGGACGTTCAGAAGCCCCCCTGCAAAGGCAGGAGGAGGAGTATTTACCTGACTTGTTTGCCGTTGTGGGTTCCCAGAGCCCCACGGATAAAGGCAGAGGAAGAGCTGTGGTGTAGCTGAGAGTGAACACGCCCAGGGTGCGGGTTTCTGCACAGAAGGCCAGAGAATGCCTCTCTCCAGAATTCTGCCCTAGGGTCAACCTGTCCCTGCTTGCTCTGCGAGCAGGTCAGAGGGCAGTAGGGCACCCACACCTGCTCTCCCACCTCGAGGAGAAAGCAGAGAAGACAAGGAGGAAGATTTGGCCCATTGCCTGGACTCCAAGCCCACCCTGCACCCCTTAGCACCTTAAAATACTGGAGGGGCAAGTGGACAGTCTGATGGCCGTGTTAAGGTGTCATCACCACGTGACACACGCATCTCAGCAGCTCAGTGGCCACAGCCTCAGGAGTGGATGTGACTGTGTGTGCTTCAGGCTGCGTGGTTGGGGGGATGTGTCTGGCGAGCCATTGTTGACTGACTCACCCTCCTTCTACCCCACAGTTCTCTGACTCTCCCGGCGTCGTGGTTCTCTGCGTTTAGCTGGGACAGACGGTACAGGAGAGCGGGTAGCTTCTACATCTGTTAAGGATTAAAGAGTGAGCCCAGCTCCCAAACCCGCAAAGCACCGTGATGCACAAATTCCACAGTCCGCTGACTGGGAGCCACTCATACTGGGCAGGGCTGACCTTGTCCTTTTCAACACCCCTCCTTTGGTAGTGATGTCATCTTAAAAAAACGTTCTGAGAATTTATCAAGTATTGGGTAGTAGGAACAATCCACTAGCTTCATCGGAAACCAAAATTTGAGCCTTTAAGACTTAAAAACTATCATCTTTATCATCATGGTTTTTGAAGACACAGTGATCATATGTTGTGCCTTGATAGTTTTCTGGGTCCAGGGGGCCGATCGAGAGGGGGAGACAAAGCACCCTTTAAAATGCATTTATGTAACACATGCTATTTGATGTGATGCCACGTTAAACCCCAAAAGGATGGGACTGCAGGCTGTTGGGTTTTTTCCTGTGTGACGCCTTACACGGGCCCACATGCTTGACAGAGAACTTAATGAAGATTATTATGAAGAAAGGTCTTCATTAACAAGTATTTGATGACACTGCCAAGGTGACATTTTCTGATGGGATGAGTTTTTCAGGAAATACACGGAAATTATTTTTAAAATCTCATTACCACGTGAGGTAACGACTGAGGAAATCTCTTTAGTGATGTTTAAGGTAGAATTACATCTAAGAGGTCCTAATCTAGGTTTCCGACCATTAAGTAGGAAACAAGGGGTCGAGGTGGCAAACTGGCAGGTCTGATTTGCTCTGGGTGACAAGGAAAGACAACAGGGGAGACGGTACAGCTCTGATGGCAAAAGAAGGTGAGGCCTCCTGCTGTGGGTGAGGCCGCGGGCTGGATCCCTCACCTCTGGGTCTGTGTCCTCGGGGGACCTGGGAGACAATTGAATGGGATCAGGGAGGTCAGTGCCTGCCCTGCTTCCCCCAGCCTGCCCGCCACCCCTGCCCTGTGTCTGGGGCCCATTCCCCATGAGCCACCCTCCCCCAGTGGCAGGGCCTCTCTTTTTGAGGACAAATGTGGTAAAGCAGCTGTCTGTCAGGGTGTCCAGGACCCTGTGTCCAGGGTCACCCCACAGAAGCCTCTGAATTCCAGGCTGCTTCCTCAGGCTCTTTGAGCCATATTTTCCC